>NW_019232668.1:94819-96853 GCF_002742605.1 Olea europaea var. sylvestris | reverse complement strand
AAAAAATTTCATTTTTTTTGTTTTGAGAAACTAACAAAAAGAACGCATTTTCAACAATTTCAAAACAAACACTCAAAACACAAAACTCAAAATGAATTTAAAACTCAAAACACAAAACTGAAACACAAAGAGAACACCCCGTTAGCCACTTTGTCAGAACTAATTGTCCACCTATTTGACGATGGTAACAGTAGATAATTGGATGCAAAAAGTGGTAACATAGGATGATTGTATGTAAAAGTTGACTTTTTTTAAACAATCCAACGATGTCACGCTCTGTCAAGAAAGATGTCAATTTTTGTGGCAATATAGCATGATTGTCAAAATCAAAAACAAAATTAACTTTAAAAAAGAACAAAAATGCTGTTGCACGACACTTTTTTAACATCAATTTTCATACTTTCTCACAAAGGTGGGGTCCATGATTATTTTAAGAATCATGCTACAAATACATTGATTTTGACATTAAGCTTTACATTGTGCCACGTAGCGATATTATATTAGACATTTTTTGAAAAAAACACACTTTTTCGCCAATTCCATTTTTGAAAACATTTGAAAACAATGGAGTGTCAAACTCTATGTCAAGCAAACAATGTACAAAAAGCCTTATTCTTATTTTAATCGTGGACCCCACCCACTTGCATGGGTATGATGCTGTGAAAAAAGGTGTGAAAAATGATGTACTTGTAGAATGGTTGAAAAAAGAATACATTGTTTATGCAACTGGACAAAATGTATTTTTTATTATTTTATATATATATATATATTTATTTATTTATTTATTTTTTTTTTTTGTTGAGATCACCATAAATGGAAACTAGACATTTGGACCAACAATTAATTAGCTTCATTAATGGCCTCTCTCGTTTCTTCATCTAATTGGTGAAATTGTGTTGTCCTATTTTGACTTTGTGGTTCATTTTTCACGATAAATACATACGTGCTTCTAAAAAAATAAGTGTTACTGTCAAAGTTTTATAGAATCGTCTTCCCTTATTTGAACTTTGGGGCTAGTTATTGAAAAATGTTTGCTGCATATCAGGTTTTAAATAATCTTAAATGTCTGGCAAGAAATTATTTTTATTTTTTTATTTTTTTTTATTTTAACAAGGAAAGTTTGGGAATGCTTTGCCTCTGAATCTGATTGTCTAAAAATTTCAGTTGAATAAATTGGAGAAGTCCATTATGCAAATCGGCTTAGGCTAAGAATTGGACCAGTGTACTATATAAATGGGCTAGACTATCCACTAAAAGGATACTAATTGAACTCAAATGGATCCATCCACTTGGGTCGAACTAAAGTCCGAGTTAAAACAATAGATTTACTTAGAGGTCCAGACCCGAAATACACTTCATTCATGCTTTAGAATATTTTCATATTCATAATTTTTGAAAGAAACCAAAAGATGGGAAAATATAGTTTTTGTTTAATATATATTTCTTTCATCCGTTTAGAGTCTCAGATCATCGTCATGTTGAACATCCGTTCGCTGGCCATCGCCTTAATATTTATTATTCATCATAAATAGTTAGTAAGAGATGTGTGGTAGATGACAGTTGAGACGTCTAACAAACAAATTTGATATGGAACATACTTGAGTGAAAGATTTGCTCAATGAAACCTACCCTATCATACTTAAAGGCAAAAGTCTTGAACTGGAAGGATGAAAGAAAGGGCTAGCAGATCGAATTATAAGTGTATGGACTTGACTAGTGAAGCACAAAACCATTCATCTTTTCATAGTGTGTTACCCTAGAGTAAGATTGAGCGATCCAAGTAGCAACTTGAGTCCCAAGGTAACTTGATTACTTCACTTTTCAATGAAGTGCATCAATAAATGTGGACATATTCTTACTCGATCATTTGCTCTCGCTAGACCATCCTATAATACGATACTAGTTTGACAGAGGTCCGTCTCTTGTGTGCAATGGTTGGACATGAGTGGAGCTTGCTCAGTAGAAAGGAGAGTAACCTTTTTACATATTGAAGGTCAAGCGTAGAAATATCAGGGGTTAAATTTTTTTTTTTTT
>NW_019232668.1:45987-94757 GCF_002742605.1 Olea europaea var. sylvestris | reverse complement strand
ATAATAATAATAATAATAATAATAATAATAATAATAATAATAATAATAATAATAATAGGTTAAAAACGTGTTTTCTATTCTTTATTATTCTTATATTTTGTTAGTTTAGCAGCATAAGCTTTTCAATTTTAGGGGTACCTATCCTATCCATACCAAGAACGTGGAAGATAGATACTAGCAATTTCTCAAAATATCCTTAATCATTATCTAAAATAATAAATTATTACATCATAATCCTAATCTTAACATGCAAGTAATTGTTTCAAAAGATAATCAATTATGTCAGATTATTGTGATTTAAACAATAAGAATTGACTATAATCAGTACCAACTCCACCAATTTTGTTCTCTTATTGACAGGCAGATTCCGTTCACAATAAAATATATACAAGTTTTCATCTGCATAAACCCGTGAAAAGACATTCTTAATTCACTGTGTTACTTTTTCTTGTATCCTTTAGAGCCTGCTTCAACTTTGAGCTGCTGATCATCCAAAATGCAAAACCAAGTAAACCAACCTCCTCCAGGTCTCTCCCTCTCCCTCTCCCTCTCTCTCTCTCTCTTATACACGAACACACAACTTCTTCTAAAGCACAAACATGGAGAAGTTTTCATGGAAGCCATAAACAATGACAAGGAGAGAACAAATGGCAGTGTTTGGTTAAAACAAGCACAAGCCCACCTCTTCCAAACGAACAACTATCAACTTATTTACAGGACTTCTAAAAGAGTTTTTACTCGCAGGTTACCCAACTGAGGATCCTCCAACAGAGAAGAAAAAGAAGAAGATGAAGTTTTGGTCATCATCAAAGCCAAAAGGAGAGAGGGGATTCCTTGAGGGATGGTAAGCTTCTTTAATCAGCCTTTACGACAAAATTTCACATATTGGTTCATTTTCATTTCGACTAACACTACTCATCTGTGCAGCCTCTTTGGATTGTGTTGCTGCTGGCTCTGTGAAGTATGCTGTTGATTAAATAGAAGAGTTATGATTATCTATCAACAGGATTCAAGCCATATATAGAGCTGTTAATTTCCGTTGTCTTGCAGCTGGCTTTAGTTTATTTTATCCGCAGCTATGTAATTAATTATATGTTATGATACAGTACTGCCTGAGGTTAATTTTATCAGCTAATTACCATGCTCCCAATAAAATTATATTTTTCCTTGTTTACAACATGAACTTTCCCCATCTTTTATTTTTTCAACTTTCCATTAAAATACAGCTAAAATGATAACAAGTACTATTAACCAGGCTTTGAATTTCTCCTGCTTGAACTATTAGGCGTCAATCATGTGAAAAAGCATAACACAAGGTCTAACAATCTGACAGGGCTTAAATGTACAATCTGACAGGGCTGAAAATGTACAATTAATGTACAATAGAAATATTTATTATTTTCAAATGGCCTCATAATCAGCGACCCAATAATTAATTGGCCCAACAGACATGTATGTGTCCAAATACCATATAGAAATTCGGCCCAATTAAAAAATTCTAAAAGGTGAACCAATATCCAATTGTATCTCTTTTCCAAATGGCCCAACTAAGAATGAATCAGATGGGCCACAAACAACTAGTTGCAATATGTTCCAAAAGGCCTAACGATTAATTCTCCAAAATTGGCTATCGAAGAAATTACTTGTGTTGTGCTCAACAAAGCACGAAAAGAGATACAATTGGATATTGGTTCACCTTTTAGAATTTTTTAATTGGGCCGAATTTCTATATGGTATTTGGACACATACATGTCTGTTGGGCCAATTAATTATTGGGTCACTGATTATGAGGCCATTTGAAAATAATAAACATTTCTATTGGGCAATATTTGTTAGGTCATTTGGAAATGTTTAATTGGGTTATTATTTTCACAAAACCCCGTTTATTTTATGCTCTTCAAGGTTGGGCCATAACCTACACTTTTATTGGGCAGCTTTTAGAGAATTAATTCTTGAGTACATGGATTGGTTTGTTGTGCCAATTGTGCAATTTAATTCTCAAGTATTTATTTCAATTTTGCATATGTTAATTATTCATGTTTAGAATAATATATGCAATTTTAGGATGCATTATATTGTGTATTATGCTCATATTCAATTTACATGAGTTGATTATGTTTAAATTATTTATGCAATTTATAACGATTATGAGAATATTTTATATAGTTAGACTTATTCTCATATAAAGTTGATCGTTTATGCATAAAATGAGAATGTCTAGTGATCCTTATAATTTTGTTTATTTAAAGATTAGCCACAACATCTTTAATTAAATAAAATTATATATTATGATGGGGATCACATAAGGATTAAAGACAATAATTGTGGTTGATCATATTTAATATAATAAATTTTATCCCACATGAATTTTTGTTATATTTGTATGATCAACTAGGATAAAAATTTAAATTACTTTCCTAATTGCCCAGAGGAATTAGGAATTGGAATGTGATTTGATAGTTTTATCATAAAGTTTATATATGGATCTAATTGAGTATGACTTTAGCCCACATGCAAGTTCTATGTCACTGGATTCATATTTTGAAGCATGATTTTACATTGGTAAAATGTGATTTGATAATTCTATCATGAGGTATAATTGAATATGATTGAATTAAAAATTTAGCCCACAGGCAATTTTTATGTTACTATATTCAATTTTAGCATGATTTACATTGGTAAAAACATGCAATCTATTAAACCTCAATTTTAAAATAAGTATCACGCAGCTTCACTACCAGCTAATTTCTTTGATATTCGTAGTGATATTCCCCAATTGAAAGGTGAGAGCTATAGAGTATGGAAGGATATGATTCTTATCCATTTAGGGTGGATGGATATTGATTATTCTATTAGGAAAGATGAACCACCTAAAATTAACGATGCCTGCATTACAGCAGACATTACGCTTTATGAAAAATGGGAGCGAATCTAAAGCTTCACAACGATGTTCATCAAAACTAAAATTTCTATTGGTATAAGTGATTCTGTCGATGAGCATAACAAGGTCCATGACTTGATAAAGACCATTAATGATCAATTTGTCACTTCAGATATGGCATTAGGAAGCACCCTTATAATAAATTCTCATCCTTAAGACTCACCAATGTGAAAGGTGTGCGTGAGCACATCATGCAGATGAGAGACATTACGGCTCAACTTAAGAAGCTCATGTTGAGATGTGTGAATCATTTTCTTGTCCACTACATCTTGAATAGTTTCCCAAAGTGTACGGACCTTTAAAATCTCGTACAACACACATAAGGATAAATGGTCAATTGATGAATTAATGATCACGTGTGTTTAAGAAGAAGGGAGATTAATAATAGAATTAAAAGATTAGTGAATGATGGGGTATGATGCGAACCCGATCAGCAAGGTTGCAATCGAACCCTTAGGATATTGAATCGGATCCCAAGAACACCCAAATACGACCAATGTTTAGGATCTAATCCCTAAACGTTGAACCAAGCAATCGGAGGTATATGAAACCCACAACCTCTTGATCACAAAGCCTCGAAATTATACTCGGATTGTGGACTTGAACCAATAAAAGATGAACCCAAAAACCTAACGGTAACAATGACGCGAAAGACCCCTTGATTACACAATTCAATGATTCAACACGATAATTTTTGAACACCACAAGATGTTTAAATCTTGATAAGTTCAAAGGTTTGAAGCATCTAGCCTCGAAAGAGAAAATTCTCCATTCAATAATTCATAATCAAACTTGTTACAATGAAGAAGAAAAGAACCTATTTATACTAAACTAGGAAATTAATTAAAACCTAATTTAAAAAGGAATAAACTCCTAAAATATTGTAAAACACGAAATTAGAGTCCTAATAATATTAAAGTTACCAAAAATAAGAAATTGAATCAAAACAAATCTCCTCGCTCACAAAGGAAAATTTCTGCCCAGATTACTACAGTGCGACCGCATGGTTAATGAAGCTGTAGTCGTATGGTTATGTTGATTTCTGCCGGTCAGAGTTCTGCCAGTAGCTGTGCGATCGCAGCTCTCTTCCACTGTGCGATAGTATGGTTTCCAGTTTTGGCTCGGATTTTGTTTCTTCCCACAAGTTGATTCAATTGGTTTTCAGCCTCCATCCTCAATAAAAGTCTTGGACTTTGGCTCGTTGACTCCACCATATAGAAATCCATAATTCGACCATGCATTTATACAATTTTGTTGGCCCGAACGAAGCTTGAATCTTGTCTTTAGCCGTTCTCCATCATTCACCAATTCTTCGATCGTTTGCAGCGTATCCCAAATCACATCAGGGTACTTAGTACTTTTCACTGATTTTGATATGTGTGCAGACTGCATTGAGGAAAAGCGGACCATTAAGTCCAAGAAATGTGCCAACAGGAGTACAGACATAGACTCAGATGGTGGAAAATATTTCGTCACCTTTATTGATGATTTCTCGAGATATTATATGTATCTCTACTTGCTTCATAATAAGAACGAAGCATTGGATGCCTTTAAGGTTTTAAAGCCGAAGTAAAGAAACAAAATGAGAAGCAGATTAAGATTATAAGATCAGATAGAGGTGATGAATATTGGGTAGATGTACAAATGATGGACATGCGCCTGGTACGTTCGCTAAGTTTCTTCAAGAGCAAGTGATAGTTGCCCAATATACTATGCCTGGTTTACCAAACCAGAATTAATAGTGTAGCAGAAAGAAGAAATAGAACATTGTTGGACATGCTGCAGAGCATGTTTAGTAGCTCTATCTTCATAGATCCTTATGGACTGAAGCACTTAAGAGAGCTGTGTATATATTAAATCGAGTTTCCAACTAAGGTTGTCCCAAAAACACCATTTGAATTACTGAAAAGTTGGAAGCCAAAAAATTCAAAGAATGATAAAAACAAAATTCAAAGAAGGATAAAAACAAAATTATAGCCAATACTCTTGTTCAAAGTGAACATAAATTATTAGCCTTGAAGAAAGCTACTGATGATGCAGTTCGTGAAATAACAAGGATGAACCCACTAAGAAATAGAAGGAGAAGAAAAAAAAAAGCAAGATAACTTTTGAAGTACTTGATGGTAATGAAAAACGACCAGAAGTAATGCCCAAGGTAACTGAAGAGAAATGAAAAGATTTAAATGAAAGTAAAGATGATTATGCGGCACTTGTTGAATCTAAAGAGAAAATGAAGGAAAAAAAGCTGAAGAAAGATGGTCTTCTTGAAGATGGTGAGGAGGGTAGCTTGAAAAATAAAAGTAAAGTGGATGCTGATAAAGTTGTTAGTGGCACAGAAAAAATGTAATAACTAACAAATCTAAGAAGAAATCAGTAGAGACTGTGGACGATGGTGCTAATGAATATAAGATGGCTTCCAAGAAAAGGAAAAGATTGACTCATGATGAAGATGGAAAACATTCTGTTGAGGAAGTAGCAGTTGAAGAAACAAAGTGCAGAAAAACTAATGGGCAGGAAGAAGCCAAGGATGTTGAGCTGCAAGGGAATGGTAGTCTCAACAATACTGGAGTGGAGAAATCCAGTGAGCCAAAATCCACGAGAAAATAAAGCAATAATTTTGCTGAGTTATGTGGTTTCATTCCTTAATTTTCCTTTTTTCCTCTTTCAATAGTTTCTTCCCTTGTTATTTCTTGATTTACACATTACATACGCAAGACAATTGTATACAAAAGAGAAATTGGTCATTTCTATCAGATGCTTGTGTTGTAAGTGAAATGGAGCAAGATCAATTCTTGAAAGCTAAAACATCTAGGAAGCAGAGAAATGAAAATAAATTTATTTTATTCAAAGCTGAGAGCTTCATAATAAAAGTCTATCGCCTTGGTAGTTTCGCAGATCAATTACAACACCACAGCATCTCTGGCTGTTAATAGTACCAAGGACTTGTCTTGGCCTCTGGGCCATATTGGCGTGCCTTTGATTCAGTAACATTTGAATTAGTGGATTCATCCACTGTAATTTGGCATGAGCGTAATGCTAGGACCCATGGTGAGGCTCCTAAACATGAGTTTGTTGTTATTCGGGATTTTTTTTACTATTTGTGCACGAGTGGATTTATGTAGGGGCTTGGCTCCATCTAATGAAAATAGATGGTTCCAATGCTCATGGAGTTTTTCTGTGGATATTTTTTTCGATCACAGCTAGGCTATAAATCTAGGCTCTTGCTGTTGGCGCTAGGAAGACATATATTCCTAGTCTTGTTTTTCTGGGGTATGACCCTGTGATCTTGTATTATATTCTCACACTTTAGATATAATATACTTACCTTATTCCCAAAAAAATGTTCCATATGAAAGACAATTTAACAAGATTTTAGAGGCAGGCCTGTTTCAGACATCTTCGAAAAGTTCCTTTCGAAACGGATTTCGGATCCAATGAATGATACTTGAAGCAGGGACAGAGGTCTGGATGGAGATGCAGATAAATTGAAGCACAAACTTGAGCGATTCAAAGTTAAGACTATCAATGTAGGAGGAATTGTCAAGGAGGAGCAAAAGTGATTAATTCATAAAACAATTTGGCTAGTATACTCCCTTTTCCTTTCTTTTCTTTTCTTTTTTTTTTTTTGGTAAACAAATTATTTGATTCATTTGTAACTCTACGAAACTTGACTCAGTTTTACATGGGTATTCAAGTTTCAAATCAATATTCTTTTGCATGTTTTGGTACACTATTATAGTTTACCATGGCTTTCCTTTTAAGTTATTACCGTGACACCATAACAGCATTCGTAACAAAGAGCATAGTGCATATCTAATTTCAATACTCGCTAGAAAGTCTACGTAAGCTGATATTAAAGAACTTATGATTGTTGGTTGTGTGCCCATTTAACTTTGATGCAATGAAATGTTAATTTTATGGTATATAAATTGTGCTTTTTATTTGTTGTTATTTTATTTTATTTTAATATTGAACATGCAAATATAAGTAACAATGATCACTCATGATAATATAAGTTGAGTATTTACTTCGAGAAATACAGTTGGGATAAATTATATTTGATCATAAATAAAATTTTTCAAACCACTGTATAAGGAGCTGGAACCTGATTGTTTCGTTCTTTGATTTTTGGCTATTTGTTCTTAGTACAAATAAGTATCAACACTAGTACACTTGAAAAATATTGAACGCAATACATATCATATTTAATTTTATAGCATGACCATTCGAAAAATTAAATTTTACTTTATGGTATTTCAGCTAAATATCTAGACAGAGTTAGGTATATCTTTCGCGAATTTAATTATTCTTTGATTCACCAATGAGTGAAATCAGTTTGGTTGATCAAATATCTCCCTGAGTTGGAAATTTGAGAATGAAAGAAGTAGAGAACATGAATTCATAGTGTGAATTGTTGACCTGAAAATTGGATCGAGTGATTATTTAAGTATTTTTTGTTAAATTGTTATAAAGGTTATTTTAGTGTTTAGAGATGACTAAACTTCTATATTTGTGATTGATTCATAGGATCACTGAAGAAAATGTAATTTAAGTTAGAGAGAATAATTAGATAGACAAAATTATAATTTATGTAGGTAGCTAATTATTGGATCTCGAATTGGGATGAGTAATGTATATAGTAGGTTAGAGAAAAATATTGTAGAGATTTTACCTTTTGTGATTTTATATATTTCGAGAGTCCAATATGTTGTCTTTAGTGAAAATTGTAAAGAATAATAATTAGATTGAGTAATCTAGGATCGACTAGACAATATCTAATTTTGGAGCTTGGAAACTATATGTTCAAAGTTCAAACATGTTCTTGCGGTAAATCTCTAAAGTTTTGAACTCAATTATAATTACTTTGAAAGATTTGAACTTAATTATAATAATAATTAAAGTTCATGGACTACGTGTAAAACTAAATCAATAATGGCTTAATTAGACCGATACTTGGATTAAACTTTATTTCTCTATAAATACAAATATTTTTAAAAATCGACCGGGTATTGACCCCAAAAAGGAAGAGGGTCAAAGGTCAAAAGATCGAATTGGAATCGACTCGGATGTCAAATTAAATAAATAACTTTACACATAAAATGTAAAATATTATAACACCAATAGATTTTTTTTAGATTTTAATTTACTAACTTAAATTAAATAAATATAAATCAATATTTTTCTTAACTAAACTTATTATTTTAATTTATTTTATAATTTCAAAAACTAATAATTAATATGTACAAAATAATTTTGCTTTGTTTTGTTAATGAAAATAATGAAGTCAAATATTAAATATTTAGAATTGGAATTGGCTATTACCTTATCCCACATCAAAGATCAATAGAAAAGTGGAAGAAGATATCTCTTTAAAAAGGAACATCATTACGACAGAAATCATTATTGGGCCTGCTAGTAAAATAGGTGGGACATCAAGATAGTTTAAAATTCTGTGAAAAAATAAAATCATTTTATTTGGGGAAATCGGAAATTGTTTTTTTGGTTTACGGTTAATTGGCCAGTTCAACAGTTTATTTAAAAGTTTTCAACTTTTCTATAATGTATGATGATCGATTTAAGGCGGGTTCACGATTTTTCGTTGAACCGGCCTATCTGGTTTGATTTTCGTAATATTGATAGTTTAAAATTTTGTGCAGAAATAAAATCATTTTATTTGGGAAAACCAGATATGATTTTTCTAGTTTATGATTAATTGGGCATCCAACGATTTATTTGATGGTTTTCAATTTTTCAGTTAATGTATGATGATCAGACTGCATTTGAGGCTGGTTCATGATTTTTTTCTATTGAACTAATCGGTCTGGTTCGATTTTCAAAATATTGATATATAAATTGTTGAAATTCAAAGAAAAAGAGGAAAAAAATGCTTTCGTGTTTTCTTGATTTTTTTTTCATGGCTCGTCTAGCTCAGAATTGAGCTTTTGATTTAATTATAAAGATTTCACACGTGGATGTAGTATATTTTGATGAATATCATAGAAAACTTGAAGGTAGAAAAAATCAAGTTCTTAAATTAAAAGCAGAAAATTCATGAAGTTAAAAGTTAGAAATTTGTGATTCAAATCCAATCAAGAATTTGAATATCAATTTGAGTAAATTCTAAATAAATTTTCTTGATTATAATATATACGTAAACATCTAGCTAGTAAAAATCATGGGTGATTGAATTACAGATTTTTTCTGTTAGAATCGAATCGTTTGAATTATTGTTCATATTGAAATGAATCGAGATTGAAAAGGAGTTGGTTAATGATGCTCAAACATGTGCTTGTTTTTAGTGCGTATTTATTTTCCATCGGTATCTACGGACTAGACTTTCATCATCTATGGTGTAGCAGTTGTGCCTTTTTTTTTTGGACATCCTGCTTCAATTTCCAAAAATTTGTATAAGAATTGTCTTCATTCACATTTTTTTATACTTTTTAATCTTTGATTGAATGTTTTAGTCATTGATATCTACGATTAATTAATTATTGGATGATCAAATGATTAAAATTATTTTAAACTATAATTAGATTATTTGTGGCCATGGTTCCTAATTGTAATTCAACATTCGTGTTTATAACAAGATAGGTAGATTATGACTTTGTAATGATAATTTAATTTTTTTATTGCAAATAATTTAAGATAGTAGTTAGTCCAAAAATGCGAAATAAGATTTTGTAATTTTGTATTTGTTGCCATTTTGAGGTTTCTTGTCTATTGGTTGGAGAGTTGAAGATCGAACTGGACAAAGATCAAGAATATATAGCAAAAAAAAAAAAAAAAAGGATCCGGTAATGAATTCCAATGGCTTGGAAGCATTTTTTTTAAGAAAGAAGAAGAAGATGGTTGTTTGGATCCTTTTAATGATTTGTCTCCAAGGCTTAGATTAAAGGATAATTCTGTTTGGACAGCGCCAAACGGGGACTCAAATTGAGGGGGCGCCTGTGTACCCAACGCCCCCTCCAACAGGTGTGTCATTTCAGCGCCCTGGATGGATAGGGCCATGTGGCCATGTCCGTCCAGCATTGCCCTAGATTAAATAGGGGGCTTGTGCTCAATTAATTTTAATTTAATTTTTGAGTATATTTTGGGTCAAAAATAATTCTTAATTTATCGCTCAAGAATACTTTCACTTTTTTTGTATGAAATATTATCATTTTATAAATCATGACGTAAAATATTAAGGAATAATTGCAGTAAAAGTTTCAAACCTTTAAAATACTAGCAGACTTTCCTCAAATATTTCAATCGTTGTATCCGTCACCCCTAATATTTCCAACCATTACATATGAGTGCCTTTTTTAAGGTTTCCATCCAAAATGTGGTCTATTGGCCACCAAAATAAATTTTGACCATTTCTAACAAAATAAGGCAAGGCAAAATAGTCTATACACTGTAAACATAGCGTATAATAATAATAATAATAATAATAATAATAATAAAATAAATAAAAACTTCATCTGCTTTATCTAATACCCCCACCCCAAATCAAATAAAAAAAATACAATCACTGCAACTGTAGGAGACCGCCAGCATTGTCCAAATTCGGTGTCAATCACAAACTTCAATCCCTATTTTTTCTTGTTCCCTTCAATTAATGAATGACAAAACCGAACAAATTCTAATCTAAACCCACGCGTTTTGTCAAGCTTTGCTCTTGACACCCATTATATATTCATCCTAGTTTTCAAGCTTCTTCAATAGTTACATATTTATACACAAAAAAATAGGGAAAATTGTAGTAGCGGTCCCAAACCTTTCACATTTTTGTAGACTTTACCCTAACCTTCATTTTATGCCACCCACAGTCCCAAACCTTTCGAAAATATGCAGCTGGAGTCCAGATGGATGGATTCCACCATTTAACCATTAGTTGACCAATAAAATTAAATTTTGACTAAATTAAAAGGGTAAAAGGGTAACTTGATAATTACCATCTTAAAAAAATTGAACAAAAAAAAATCAAAAAATCAAGAAAAAATAAAAAAATTAAGAAAACAAATTAAAAAGGGAAAATTAAAAAGGGTCGTCTTCTTCAAGCACCCCACCCCACGCCATCCTCCCTAAATGTCTCATCTTCCTTCTTAATCATGCCGCCTTCTCCGGTCTCCTCTTCTTCATCTCCACTCTGATTCTTGTTCACCTCATTCACCTCTCCATTCTCACCATCAACCCATCCATCCAACTCGATCTGTAAGAAATCATCATCAGACAGATCTGCGTGTTCGGAGGGAGGCGAAGGAAGAGCGTCCTAAACCACTACTCAAAACCACTTTCCCTCCTATCCAATCATTTTCCCATTTCCCGTGCATTTGTGATTTGAATTTTAGATAAACAATAGATGAAATTATTTGGCTTCCAACTTTTCATTAATTCAAATGGTGTCTTTGGGACAACCTTAGTTGGAAACTCGATTTAATATATACACAACCCTCTTAAGTGCTTCAGTTCACAAGGATCTATGAAGATGGAGCTACTTAACATGTTCCGCACCATGTCCAACAATGTTATATTTCTTCTTTCTGCTACACTATTAATTCTGGTTTGGTAAACCAGGCATAGTATATTGGGCAACTGTCACATGCTCTTGAAGAAACTTAGCAAACGGACTAGGTGCATGTCCATCATTTGTATATCTACCCAATATTCATCACCTCTATCTGATCTTATATTCTTAATCTACTTCTCATATTATTTCTCTACTTCAGCTTTAAAACCTTAAAGGTATCCAATGCTTCGTTCTTATTATGAAGCAAGTAGAGATATATATATCACGAGAAATCATCAATAAAGGTGATGAAGTATTTTCGACCATGTTAGTCTATGTCTGGACTACAAATATCAGTATGTCTGTACTCCTGTTGGCACATTTCTTGGACTTAATAGTCTGCTTTTCCTCAATGCAGTCCACACACATATCAAAATCAATGAAGAGTACCAAGTACCCTGATGTGATTCGGGATACGCCACAAACGACCAAAGAATTGGTGAATGATGGAGATACGACAAGATTCAAGCTTCGTTCGGGCCAACAAAATTGTATAAATGCATGGTCGAGTTATGGATTTCTATATGGTGGAGTCAATGAGCCAATGTCCGAGGATGGAGGACGAAAACCAATTGAATCAACTTGTGGGAAGAAACCAAATCCGAGCCAAAACTGGGAACCATGCGATTGCACAGTGGAAGAAGGCTGTGACCGCACAGCTACTGGCAGAAATCAACATAACCATGCGACCTCAGCTTCATTAACCATGCGGTTGCATTGAAGTAATATGGGCAAAAAATTTCCTTTGTGCACGAGGAGATTTGTTTTGATTCAATTTCTTATTTTTGGTAACTTTAGTACTATTAGGACTCTAATTTCGTGTTTTACAATATTTTAGGAGTTTATTACTTTTTAAATTAGGTTTTAATTAATTTCCTAGTTTAGTATAAATAGGTTCTTTTCTTCTTCATTGTAACAAGTTTGATTATGAATTACTGAATGGAGAATTTTCTCTTTCGAGGCTAGATGCTTCAAACCTTCGAACTTATCAAGACTTAAACATCTTGTGGCATTCAAAAATTATAAATTATTGAATTGTGTAATCAAGGGGTCTTTCCCATCATCGTTATCGTTGGATTTTTTGGTTCATCTTTTATTGGTTCAAGTCCACAATCCGGGTTCGAGGCTTTATGATCAAGAAGTCGTGGGTTTCATATACCTCCGATTGCTTGGTTCAACGTTTGGGAATTAGATCATAAATCTTGGTCGTATTTGGGCGTTCTTGGGATCTGATTCAATATCATGTGGATTCGATTGCAATTTTGCTGATCAGGTTCGCATCATTCACTAATTTTTTTAATTCCATTATTAATCTCCCTTCTTCTTGAACACACGTGGTCATTAATTCATCAATTAACCATTTATCCTTTTGTGTGTTGTACGAGATTTTAAAGGTCCGTACTCTTTGGGAGACTATTCAAGATGTAGTGCACAAGAAAATGATTCAAACATCTCAACATGAGTTTCTTAATTTCAGCCTTAATGTCTCTCATCTGCATGATGTGCTCACGCACACCTTTCACATTGGTGAGTCTTAAGGATGAGAACTTTATTAAAAGGGTGCTTGCTAATGTCATATTTGAAGTGACGAATTGATCATCAATGGTCTTTATCAAGTCATGGACCTTGTTATACTGATTGGCGAAACCACTTATACCAATAGAAATTTTAGTTTTGATGAACATCACTATGAGGCTTTAGATTCGCTCCCATTTTTCATAAAGCGTAATGTCTGTTGTAATGCTGGCATCGTTAATTTTATGTGGTTCGTCTTTCCTAATAGTATAATCAATATCCATCCACCCTAAATGGATAAGAATTATCTCCTTCCATACTCTATAGTTCTCACTATTCAATTCGGGAATATCACAATGAATATCAAAGAAATTAGCTGGTAGTGAAGCTGCGTGATACTTATCTTAAAATTGGGGCTTACTAGATTGCATGTTTTTACCAATGTAAAATCATGCTAAAAATTGAATATAGTGACATAAAAATTGCCTATGGGCTACATTTTTAATTCAAGCATATTCAATTATACCTTATGATAGAATTTTCAAATCACATTTTACCAATGTAAAATCATGCTTTAAAATATGAATCCAGTGGCATAGAACTTGTTTGTGGGCTAAAGTCCTACTCAATTAGATCCATGTATAAACTTTATGATGAGACTATCAAATCACATTCCAAATCCTAAGTCCAGTGGGCAATTAGGAAAGAAATTTAATATTTTATCCTAGTTGATCATATAAATATAACAAAAATTCCTATGGGATAAAATTTATTATATTAAATATGACCAACCACAATTAATGTCTTTAATCCTTATGTGATCCCCATCATAATATAAAATTTTATTTAATTAAAGATGATGTGGCTAATCTTTAAATAAACAATATTATACAGAGCACTAAACATTGTCATTTTATGCATAAACGATCAACTTTATATGAGAATAAGTCTAATTGTATAAAATATTCTCATAATCGTTATAAATTGCATAAATAATGTAAACATAATCAACTCATGTAAACTGAATATGAGCATAATACACAATTTAATGCATCCTAAAATTGCATATATTATTCTAAACATGAATAATTAACATATGCAAAATTGAAATAAATACTTGAGAATTAAATTGCACAATGGGCACAACAGACCAATCCATGTACTCAAGAATTAATTCTCTAAAAGCTGCCCAATAAACGTGTAGGTTATGGTCCAACCTTTAAGAGCACAAAATAAACGGGTTTTAAGAAAATAATAACCTAATTAAACATTTCCAAATGACCTAACAAATATGACCCAATAGAAATGTTTATTATTTTCAATTGGCCTCATAACCAGTGACCTAATAATTAATTGGCCCAACAGACATGTATGTGTCCAAATACCATTTAAAAATTCGGCCCAATTAAAAATTCTGAAAAATGGACCAATATCCAATTGTATCTCTTTTCCAAATGGCCCAACTAAGAATCACCTATGATTTTTCAAATGGGCCCATAAACATTTTTAAATGCCCAATAAACAATTGAATCAAATGAGCCACAAACAACTAGTTGCAATATGTTCCAAAGGCCTAACAATAAATTCTCCAAAATTGGCTCACAAAACAATTACTTGTGTTGTGCTCAACAATTAAATTTGCCCAATGACAATGGCCTATGATTCTTAAATGGCCAGGCAATTGAACATATAAAAATTAGCCCAATAACAGAAAATGGTGTAAAAGGAAATGGTTATGCTTTTAAAATAGGCCCATAAATACTGACCCACTTCAAAATTTTAACCTTTTCAATGTCAAAACATAAGATTCAAAACACACAGAGGCTAGAAGAAAGATTTCATGGAGAAATCTAAATTTATTTTCAGAAAAAATTTCGGTAAGAAGAAACAGAATTTTGCAGATTCATGGTAAAACACCAAGGTAGAGGCAATTTCATGCTCTGATACCAAATGTTAGACAAAAATCGATCCAGAACAAATATGCGAAAATTAATTGGATAGAAAGATGGAAAGACCACAGAATCGAAATCATACCTCCAACCATTGATGTGGTTTTGGAAAGCTCCCTTGCAGCAGGTAATGGAACTTCCAAGCTCTCAACACTCTAACTTGGTAAACAATTTCTTGAAAATTTCATAGCCTTTTTCATCGAGTTCATCCACAAAACCTCTCAATGTTTGATGCAAATCATAATCATTCGCATATTGTTTTCCTTTTTCTGGGTCTTCAAAATCATGAACCGCATCAAAATATTGGTCCGAAGATCCATATTGTTGCGTTGTGCTGCTGGACTCCATACTCGTTCCATAAGCATGTAAAGGCCTTGATGGTTGAGGGAATTCTTGCAACATAGGATGAAACAATTCGCTATTTGTCATCATGTTATAAAATTGTTGAAACTGGTAATTGTAATTTGGTTTTGAACACAGATTGTGGTTTTGTGAAGGTTTTTGTGAATTGATTTGATGCCAAGAATTTGTAGGATTGAGGTTATTTATAAGCTATAACATGTCGTGCCCTTTCACGAGGCTGCTGGTTGACTAATCAAAATTTGATGAATCTTTGACAAGCAATCAGTCAAACAGATTTCCCAAGATCGGATCAAACCTTGTTTTACCAAAAAATACTAGTTCCTAATTCTTCTCCTAGGAAACCTGTCAACGTCGACAATTCCACATGCAAGTTTATACACTTTAGAGAATGTTTGGTGGGGATTAAAATTTTTTAGTAGATTGTGATAGAAATATTTGAAATGTGTGGTTGAAAAGTTGTGGAACCCATGAAAAAGATGTGATTAATATTGATTGTTTGACTTTGACTTAGATTAAATAAGATTTTAATCCAAATCAAACAACCGCTTAATATTTTTTTAAAAGTAGTCATGATAAGTGAACATGATAATTGAAAGGGGAGGACAAATGTTTAACAATTGTAATTTTGTTCCTATTTGGCTTAGTTAAAAGTTGAATTTTCATTTTATTTTGATAAAAACTGACAAAATTTGTAGTTAAAAAGTTGATAAAAGATATGGATTACCATGAAATAACAAGGGATTCATGGAATTGTTGGTAGACATGTCATCAAAATTAGAAATAAACTATTTATTTTAATAAATAAAAATTAAATTTTTTAATATAAGTAAAAAATTACTTATAATTGAGTCTTAAAAAAACACACTTCTCATGTTGTAGAATTATGTTGTCTATTAAATATGTTGTACCATTGACAATTCTACGATAAATATATATGTAATAGCACTTTTAGATGCATCAATTAAACTAGATGACTAGTTGACTACATAGAACAATTCTATGGGTCGACTTTTGACACATACTTTAACATTGAGTAAAAGAAGTCGCATTCAATATTGAACCAAACTTGAATATTTAGTAAATATAAAAAATCAAATTTAAATCCCCACCATACACCCTCTAATTTGTTATTTGGTCAATAAGATGATTTGGTTAACTTATCAAACAAACAAGCACGTGAGGATGAGATAAAAATGATCTAGGGGAAGAAGATGAGATACGGCGGGATTCATTTTATTATTTATTATTTATTTTTATTAATTTTTATTAGGTGCTTTTTATTATTTTCTTGTAAACTTAATGACCGAAGGGAAATTTGAATTAAATGACGTGTTTGGTTTTACTTCTCTAGCCGCCATGGATAATCGGATTAGAGACTTTTGACTAATAATTTTGATATTGGGGATAGAGTGCAATTTGAATAAAACTGGAATTTTGGGTTACAAGTTATGAGTATGTTGTTTTAGTTGGCTTGTGTTGATTTCAACTTTAAAAATTATTACATATTTCAATCGATAACTTGATCTAAATTGAAATATTAGGTGATCAATGATTTTTGTCAATTTCATTTTTATCTTTATTTCTTGTTCTTCCATTTCAATTAAATAGTAGAGGTATGAGTTTAGACTTTAGACTCAAAAAAATTCAAACTTATTTACAATTTTATTTATCACTTTTGTTATAAGAGACTCTTTTAAAGCAAGATATTCTTTATTTTAGCACGATTGCATTTTAAAAAGTCGTAAGGTTCAATGTTCTGGTACTTAAACTATTCATATTTTACCTATTAATATTTAGTTCATGTTTGGTAGAGATTAAAATTTGTATTTAATCTAAGTCAAAGTCAACAATTAATTTCAACTACATATTTCATGAATCCCACAACCTTTTAAGCACGGATTTCATTAATTTATATCAGCATATGCTAAAATCTGATATTCTTTATTTTAGCACAATTGGATTTTAAAAAGTCGTGAGGTTCAATGTTTTGGTACTTAAACTATTCATATTATATTTCATATTTTACCTATTAATATTCAGTTCATGTTTGGTAGAGATTAAACTTTGTATTTAATCTAAGTTAAAGTTAATAATTAATTTCAACTACATATTTCATGGATCTCACAACCCTTCAAGAATAAATTTCATTAATTTATAGCAACATATGCTAAAATCTAATTTTAATCTCCAACAAACTGGAGCTTAATTCAAGTACGAGGGAAAAAAACATATGGTCGGAAAAAGAAAAACAAACTCTCATTAAAGAAGCGTGATAGTAAATGTACATTAGAAGAACAAATAATGACAAAAATGAAAATCCTAATTCTTGGGTGGACAAACATAAGCCATGATAGTGAAAAATGTCTGCGCCTTTGTTTGAGGGTAAAATGGGATGATAGGGATAGGGATACTAGTTTATTGCCCGTGCAATGCACGGGCTTCGTTATTTCGTAGGTAATGTTATGTGTCCCTGAAAAGTAGATTTATACCTCTCTTTTTTATGACTACTTAAACTGTGATACATATAATATAGCTTCTTTTATGTACACGCTTGTTCAAAGTTAAGAATTATGGATACTCGAAACTTTATTATCAAACATTATGAAAGTAGTAAGTAAATACAAAAGAACCTAATTTTTATTACAACCCTGCTATGGTGCCAGGGTTCTTGGTGATAGGTCGGTGCCCAACCTCTCACATGGGGGTCTGCCCCACAATTTTTTGGGAGTATTTTTTTTCATGCGGGGCCCATGCTACAATGAGGGGTTGGGCACCATTCAGCCACCTACCCCCCTGGCCATCTGGATTTATCCTTTTTATTAAATGGCAAATGTACTACGAAACAAACACACCTCAAGCCACCAATGTCCTATTTTTGTGATAGTTTTCTATGTGTAAAAAAATACCAGAAAAGTTGGACACGGTATTATAATTTACAACCATCAAATCCACAAACAAAAAGTGTAATATTATACACACAAAAACTGGGAAACAAAGAATAAGTTCAAAATATACACGATTTGAAGCTCAAATCCATTTGAATGTATCCCAAGTTCCATCCTGCAAGCACGAACATATAAAGTTAGACTAATCAATATCTTAAAGATAATAAAAATTATTGAAAACTACTGTCAATGATATAACGAACCATTTCCAAAAAGTAAAATTAAAATTTTAGCATTGTTGTATTGGAATTTTATGTTAGTGTTGTAGACAGAATCGGATTCACATATACCACATATGTAATTTAGATATCGGATTTACGCTTACCGTATTTGGAAGCTTACCGTAAATGCTTCTCATCGTATATGCACTTTACTGTATTTAAACATATTGGTTTTACCCATTTCATATACATACATACAGTGAGATTAAATACCGTATATGCAACTAACATATACCAAATTGCATTTACCAACTGTTAGCAAAAAAAATCAGTTTTTTTTTTTTTAAATCAACAAGACTATATGTCCGTGCTGAGCAGAGTAGATCACTCCTTGAAGAGTATAGATCTTGATAGGATTATCCTTAAGAAAATTATTTTATCTAGGTAAGAAATTATTTTTAGCAATGTTCTATGTTCTACATTTGTGTACTTAATTAATAGGGATCTTCATTGAATAAATAAATAAATAAATAATTCCTTGTTACAAATTTTAATATAAATTTTTTTCCCCATGTTTTTATTTATTTTGTATTTTCATTTTGTTCCTTTTTAATAGCATCGATTTAATTTGTTCCTTTTTTAGATTATTTTCTCTTTCCATTTGCATTTGCATTTCATCAATTCATTTCAACTAAAACACAACATTAAAATCACATCATGCATCATCATAATTGATAAAAATTAGTTAAAATATCATTTATCATATTCTCCGCTCTCTGCGGAAAATGCGGAAACGTTTTGGAACTTATTGATATTACATTTGTATATAAATAAATTTTATTATTAATAAATATTTTTTTGAATAATTTTTGCAATGTCGTTAGATTACATATTGTCAGTGTCATCACATTGAGTCTATAGGTTAGTAGTCCAATGATAGTATCAACCAATTTTCTCATTAATTTTAGAATGAAACTTTAATTGTATTCAAAATTAGCGTTATATTCATTAAAAAAAATTATGACTTAAGCCTTGTCAGTGTCACACATCGAGTCATTTTCTCAATTCTAGAACTAAAACATCGTACATTAAATACATGGTGTACAAAATGATTCAACATAAGTAATTTGGCGTCGAGGACTAAAATTATAGTCTAAAGTGAAGTCATCGTGTAAAAAAAGCAAAAACATATTTATTTATTTTCAAAAATTGAGCAAGATTTTGATTTTCTTTTACTACTATATTAATTGTAATTAATAATGTTTTCCAAGTGATTTACTTGTATCTGTCCAATTATAACGTAACTTTAGCAAATTTTACTTAGATACTTGTATTTTTTTTAAAAAGTATGATCAGGGCCATTTCACGCAAATTAATGGAGTTATTAAACAATCAAACTTCACATTTAACAAAACAAAACTTGTTTTTCCTGTATTTCCTTTTTTCCGATGAATAACAAAACTGTGAAAATCCCTATTCTCTTAAAAGAGGGAATCATGTGTTTACTGTTCATTTATGAAGCATTTGTTTGTTTCCCATTTTACCCTTCAATGCTATTTTAGTAATTTACAAATTGAGGGCTTAATGGTCTTCATATGTCCCTCTATCTTAAAAAGAATCTACATTTTTTTCACTGTTCATTTCTGTCGGGTTGTTTTCACATTTAACTCGTTTAAGGGACCGTTTGAGTCCCATTATTTGTAGATTATGGGGCCGTTTGAGCCCCATTATTTGTAGATTATAATGAGATGAATAGTATTTTTTTGAAAAATGAGTGGTTGAAAAGTTTTTGATTTACGTGTAATATTATTTTTATTGAAGATTGTGTGGTTAAAAGTAGGAGAGAGAAAAATTTAATTTAATGTAATGAGAAATAATAGGGCTTAAACGGGGTCTATAATGAGATGAATAGTATTTTTTTGAAAAATAAGTGGTTGAAAAGTTTTTAATTTACGTGTAATATTATTTTATTGAAAATTGTGTGGTTAAAAGTAGGAGGGAGAAAAATTTAAGTTAATGTAAGGAGAAATAATGGGACTCAAATAGGAGGCTAAAACTAGTTTATTATTGTTCATTAAGTCATTGGTGAATTGCACTACTCATAGGCCCCAGTTTATTTTCTCTCTATACTTTCACTATATATACGAGGAAATAGTGGCCAATGGCCGGTTGACTCGGCCATTTTTCCAAAAAGGCCTTTGATTAATTAAAAAAAACAAAAATGTTTAAAATATTGAAAATCAAGAGAAATCCAAATTTATCCTTACCATTTAAAGAAGAAAGAGAAGATAGTAAGGAAAGAGAAAAATTACTGTAACACCGACAAAAAAGAAAAAATAGGCAACCCATATTTAATGTTTTTATGTTGATTTTTGGGGGAAAAAAAAACATGATTTTATATACATGTGTTGATTTTGGAAAAATACATGATTTTTGGGTAAGGATAATAGTTTGGGAGGAAGAAAATGGAGTGGAGATCGCCGAAAATGAAATTTTCCGACGATCTCCACGAAGGAGACGGCTGGCCCAGTTGACTGGGTCGTCTAGGCATGCCTAGAACTCCCAGAATCACCCAGACGGCCCAGTCTGGGTCCAGTTGACTGGGCCGCCTGTGGGCACAGTTGACTGGGTAGTCTGAGCGCCCTAGACTCAGACGACCCAGTCGTCTAGGCTGACGATCCAGGCCCGGACAATTTATTTTTTTAATTACTTATTTATTTATTTCCTTTAATTATTGAAGTTAACTATTTATTTTAATTGCTTATATTGTGTTTTCTAATATTTAATTATATTTGAATTGTTTAATTTCAATGTATATTTTGTATTTAAAATTATTTCTTTGAAATGCTTAATATAAATGTTTTATTATTTATCTAAATATTTATTATTTACCAATTTAGTTTAATTACTTATTTTATGTTAAGTAATAGTAAAAAAATTAAAATAAATAATTAAATATTAAATAAGTAATATACATAAAGAATTTAAATAAATATTTAAACATCTATAAAATAATAAATAAGCAAATAAATTAGGAAATTAAAATATCAATCAAATTAAATTATTGCAAAGCAATTAAAATAAAATTTTAAATATTAAATAAGCAATATGCATAAAGAATTAAAAAAAGTATTTAAATATTAATTAAAAATAAATAATTAAATTACGTGTTAGTAAAATAATTAAAATAAGCAATGAAAATATTAAAATAAATGATGAAAATATGTGTTAGTAAAAAAATTAAAAGAAATAATGAAATATTAAATAAGTAATATATATAAAGAATTTAAATAGCAAAGCATTTAAATAAATATCAATAAAGAGTTTAAATATCAATAAAGAATTTAAATAAATATTTAATCATTTTTTATTTTTTTAATATTGAATTTAATTGTTTATAAATATTTCATGAATTATGTAAATTGTTTATTTAAGTAAAATAATTAATTGTTTTTTATTTCATTTTATTTAAAATTTAAATGATGAAATAAATATAATAAACAATTGAATATTCAATAAAGAATAAAAATAAATGAAAAATTAATATAAATAATTAAATGAAGTAAATAAATATGAAAGAAACTATTAAAAAAAGTAATTAAATATTAAACATACATTATACATAAATAATTAAAGTAATTAATGAGATATTTAAATAAAATATTTAATAAGTAATTTAAAAAATCAATATTTAATTTAATTGTTTATTTAAATATTTAAGTAATTACTTTAATTGTTTATGTATATTATTTGTTTAATATATAATTATTCATTTTATACTTTATTTGTTTATTTAAATATTTAATGAATTGTGTTAATTATTTATGTATATTGTTTATTTAAATAAAAAATAAATAACATATTGAAATAAATTAAATAATTATTAATAAAATAATTCAAATAATGAATTGAACTAATAAATAACTAATTGAAATAAATTCAATAAACAAGTAACTTAAATGTTAATTGAGTAATAAAAATAATTAATTAACATAAATAACAAATAAATATAAATAATAATAAAACAGTTTAAATATGTAATTAAATATTAAATAAACAATTGAAATAAATAATTAGAATTTAAATATTAAATAAATCATTTAAATGAACAATAAATATAAAAATAAGAAATTTAAATAAGTAATTAAATATTAAATAAACAATTGAAATAAATAATTAACATTTAAAATAAACAATTAAAGATCCAATTAACAATTAAAATAAATATTAAATAAACAACCAAATAATTAAAATAAATAATTTAAATACACGTTTAAATATTGAATAAATAATTTAAATGAACAATTTAAATAAATAATTAACAATTAAATATTCAATAAACAAATTAAATAAATAGTTAACAATTAAATATTTAATACACAATTTAAATAAGTAAATAAACTATTTAATTTTTAAATATTATGTTATATCCATTGTCTCTTATACAAGGTCCAAACATTTTAAATTTTACAAAATGAATTACCATTTGGACGTCGCCATGAGACACATTCCCGACAAAGTTACGTCGAACTATAACTTTGTTAGCTTCACATTAGTCCTAGGTTTGTTGGATGAGAAGAGCACAGACCTATTACACCGATCCTGCTTATGACAGTAACTCTGGCATAGTTAGGAGATGCATTCAATGAATGCGACGATATGTTTGATATGTTGGAGTTGGAGATATTTATACTAGAAAGCATACTGAGGTGTCATCACAAGAAGACGTCAATCATTGTCTTTCATTTGGAAGTTGTTGATGACATTGACACATTCAACAACTATTCACGGGGACAAAGCTGACAGTTATCAGCTTTCCTCAACGATCCTGAAGTACGTATTATTCATTCGTGATTTACGTTGTACGTCATTTCGAAATTTCGATGCATGGTCATTAACTCAGTGAAATGTTAATATGTCAACTTGAATTACTTACTGAGCTGACACCGTTAATCAAAGAAGAGGGTCAGAGTCATATATAAGGAGATACAGTATGCAGGCGATAGGGGTCCCAGACAGTGACAGAGAGTAGCGAAAATAGTGACAGGGGAGGGTGGTGGTGGAGGGGTGGGGATGTACATAGATATTTCATTAGAATCGTTATGGATGTCAGTGGAGATAGAAGATGTGCCGATGGTGGGGACGAAATAATTGTAAATATTTTTTTATTTATGAAATAATTATATATATTGTAAAATATATTTAAATAAGGTAATGAAATATTAAATACATACTACACACAACCAATTAAGATAATTTATAAATGAATATCTAAATAAGAAATTAAATTAATTAAGTGATTAAATAATTAATTAAACAACGTAATTAAATATTAAATAAATAATATACATAACTATGTCGGAGAGGACCCCAAACTTGACAGATAACGTCGCAAGTTTGGATGACACCCTGTACGAAACATATTATTGACGTGCCAGAGCAAATGGTTAGCAAGATGACTAGATTACTATCACAATACATTGTTTCTCCGTGCACAATCGAGGCAAAGAAGAGAACATCTGTTGACAGTACGTTGCCCAACCTCTTCCGTTAAATCAACCTAGGTGATTGTGAAATCTTCGCATTGAAGTTAGGGCTGTAAATGGATTTGATATATGGATCGGATCTGCTCAAATCTGATCTGATCCGTTAATAATAATTACCTATTCGATCTGATTCAATAATCCGACGGATATTTGAATGTTAAATCTATATCCGATCAACTATGTTATCGGATATCCGATTCGAAATTGAAAAAATTAGAAAAATAAAGATTTTATTTATCTATCAGATTGGATTAATCTATATCCATATTTGATTCATTTAATTAACATATTATCAGATTTGAATCTCGATTGGATTATCGGATTAAGACCCTAAATCCATCTCCCATTAATTTCATCAGATTCAGATCGGATTCGGATCAAAATCTAATCTATTGATTTATTTAGTTAACGAATTATCGAATTCGAACCTCGATTGTGTTATCGGATTGAGACCCTAAATTCATCTCTCATTAGTTTCATCGAATTCAGATAAAAACTCAATCAATTGACAGCCCTAATTGAAGTACATTGAATTTTTAGCATCAAACGTGGCGTAGAGTTAATAAACTAAACACATATTAAAATGCAAGCATTCTTTTATTTACATTGTGATCCGTAATTATAATAATTTCAAATGTAAGCATTTTTTTAAATGTTTGTAATACTTTAATTTTTATGTAACTGTATAATAAATAACCAATTACTCTTAATTACATATGTAACACACTATAAATAAAGAAAATTGAGGAAATCAGTAACACACTATAAATAGAGAGTACATAGGATTTAAATAGATATTATACATCCGTTGGGTAGAGAGTAACATATTATAATCGGGAACTTCTCACTCGACTTCATTTAGTAGATGAAATATAGTTTCGGCATTCTTGAATAATGTTTAATATACTGAAAATGTGACCATGCCTAAAGTTCGACTCCCATTTCTGTTAGATATTCTCATACAACGTGTGATTTATGTTCTAATTAAATATTAAATAAATAATATACATAACCAATCAAGGTAATTAATTAATGAGATATTTAAAGGATAATTTAAATTAAATATTAATTTTCTATTCGAATAAGTGATTAAATAAAGTAATGAAATATTAAATAAACAATATATATAACAAATTAAGATAATTAATTAATGAAATATTTAAAGAAGAAATTAAATTAAATATTAATTTTTTATTTGAGTAAGTGTTTAAAATAAATAATTAAATATACATAACAAATTTAGGTAATTAATAAAAAAAATATTTAAACAAAAAATCAAATTAAATATTGGACAATTCTACATGTACTAATTCATAAGAATGTCCATAATGTACATGTGGAATTCCATGAGTGGAAGAT
The DNA here is from genome assembly GCF_002742605.1 of Olea europaea var. sylvestris. Lineage (NCBI taxonomy): Eukaryota > Viridiplantae > Streptophyta > Magnoliopsida > Lamiales > Oleaceae > Olea > Olea europaea. Next base: position 69,424 of record NW_019232668.1, on the reverse strand, counting down.
CGAAAAAACTGTTTTTCAAATCTCCAATAATCTTATGCCACTTATACATTATGATATAATGTTTTTGTTTAAATAAGTAACTAAAATAAAGTAAGTAAATATTAATTACTAATAATAGACATAACCAATTAAGATGATTAATTACTGAAATACCAAAATAAGAAAGTAAATTAAATATTATTTTTTATTTAATTAAGTGATTAAATAAATAACTAAACAAAGTAATTAAATATTAAATAAAGAATATACATAATTAATTAAGATAATTAATTAATGAAATATTTAAATATGAATTAAAATAAATATTAATTCTTTTATTTAAATAAGTGATTAAATAAATAATTAAATAAAGTAATTAAATTTTAAATGCATATTATACATAACCAATTAAGATAATTAATTAATAAAATATCTAAGTAAGAAATTAAATTAAATATTAATTTTTTTATTTAATTTATTTAATTAAGTGATTAATTAAACAATAAATAAATAATATACATAGCTAATTAAGACAACAAATCCTTTAACTGCCATAAGTGATGTGAACAACTCATTTTAAATGAAAGAAATTTTAGACAACAAAAATATGAAAGGCAAAAACAAGATGTGAAGTCAAACCAGTGAAGTTTCCACAGACACTAAAGAGGTCACTTCATAGAATGCAAAAAAGGTCTCTCTTCCAACTATCAAATGTAACTATTGAAATAGACTCAAAACCCAAAAAGAAGACACACAGGCTACAAAACCGATGATCAAACCAATACTCTCATCTTGAAAGAAAAATGTGAGTGAAGACCATCTACATTAATTTTTAACAAAAGGAAGTCATGCAATGTATTTCTTTTATAGCTATGAAAGAAGGGGGGGAAATGTTCTGCCTATGTACAGGAACCTAATGGTAAGTCTATTTGTAAGTCTCCCGAATAGCAATAAATTACTATACCATTAAGAGGTTCTTGTAAATATTTTAATTTCCTATTTATCCTTCCGAATACATACACTGCGAACTATGATCGGATCATACTTATATAATTATTACCAATAACATGTGAAACTTGGATTCATCATTAAAAAATAGACTTAAGTTGCATACTTCATCATAAACATCATAATTATGTTAACACTATTATAATCTATTAAACACATGCTTCCAATCATTAGTATATTGAACAATTCCATTCATAGCTTAATATCATAAATAACGTGCCTCATTTTATGACCTTTATAACTTATTGTTTTCTTCTTTACTCACTAAACTCATATCAATATTAAAAATGCTAACATCGGGCGGCAAACTAGTATAGATAAAAGAATGGCAATGCTTTCACACTTCAATCAACTTCTACCACTTGGTTATCTTACTATTCATCTGATACGTTTGATATACTTGGACATTTACTGTTCATCTGACACTTGTTTGAGTAGAGAAAGCAAAAATTTAAAATAGGTTAAAGACAATTTTCAATAAACAGATTTTTCTAAATACTTTCAGAAATGTAGCTCGGTTGGAGCTCGTTAAGCCCTTGTTTGATTATCATTCTTCTAAAAATTCATTTTTTCAAAACTTATTTTCAACTATATATTCTTCAATAAAATAATATTGTATGCAAATTCAAAATTTTCTTTAATTTTTAACCACACATTCTCTATCAGTTTACTATTCAAAATGTATTATTTCCCCTAAAATGGGAATGAAACAAGGACTAAATTTATAATATATTTTTCTCCATTTTCTTTTCAACTATATACTTTTCAATAAAATAATATTACACATAAATCAAAATTTTTTTTTAATCACTCGTTCTTTAAAAAAAAAAAAAGTACACTATTCCAAAAATTATAACATCAAATAATGGGTGCCAAACTAGGGGTAAGAAATATAGATGCATAAGTTGGAATTACAATCTTACCCTTAAGTATAACAGAATGAAAAAAATATTTATTTACGATTGCAAGGGTACTTCTGGCAACGAAAATATGAAATTGAGGGTGTTACTGCCCTTTTCATTTTACGATTGTTGGTGAAATCATAAATGGTTTAAAATTTTTTTGACAAAATAAATAAATAACATTTTCTACATTTTTTTTTAATTCCTCACAGTAAATGTGAAAAAGATTTTGTCTGACACACGCAAAGCCCTTTGCTTTTCAGCCTGCATTATGTAAATATCCTGCACTTCTTTAGTTTCCAATGTAGAAGAGGAATAAATGCAATGCCTTTCTCTTCTCTTTAAGCCCAACACAGTCACATAGTACCGAATCGGAAGAAACCAAAATGCCTGGTGTGGATTCCTACTCTACAGATAATTACACACTTGTTATACCCAAGTTCGAGCTCTAGACTGCCAATCATTTGAAATAAATTACCTCTCTTCGTTAGCATCAAGGATTTTCCCCAATTCTTTAGGTATTTCATTGTGTTTTTTGGTTTTCGCTTCTGGGTTTTCATTTCATTCATTCTCCTTTTTGGGTTTTCATTTCGTTCGTTCTTGTATGAGTATTAATGTCCTGGAGGAGTAGTTACTCAAGATGGACATTGTTTAAATACTCGTGTCTTCAATATTTGGTTGCAGGATTAACGAAATCAAATTTCTATTTAATAAGTTTCGAGTGTTAAATTGGAATCTCTCTATTGAATGCGATCTGCACTTTGTGTCAAACAAAAATTTGTACACACACACATATTTGCATATATTGTCCATGCTTATACACATTATATAGTTACTGGGTTTTGTATTTAGTAGTCGATTATATGGTTTTGCGGTTCTATTATAATTATGCAATCCTTTGTTATTATTTTGAGTTCTTTTTCTTAAATTTGTTGTGAACATGTGATATTTAAATTTGATATAATTATGATTTTCGTTTTTATTAGTTTCACCTTTATATTTGTTCTTCACTTGGAACAGATGAGACATGTCCATTTTGCATTGTCAAGTTTGTGTAATGATTGTCTTGTTATGAGTATGTTAAAATTGTGTTTCCATGGAATGAATAAACTTGTAATTACTTGCACAAAATTTAATGAAAAGTCATGCTATCATTGGGATAATCTATTCTAATTTTACACTTGTGTTAGAATTACATGAATAATTGTATATTCTTGGACTGACGCTTCATGAAATTGTAGCTAGCTATCCTTTTCATCACAATGCTTGTGTACTTTCACATCAAGGATGAAAAGAATGCTTCAAGTGGTGAAAATAGTCTTTTACTATAGTTCACCAGCTTTCTGTCCAAGTTGATATTAATATTAATGAGTGAGACAATTGCAGTTAGCTTAGATTCAGTAGTCTCATAATAGAGATATCTATTGCTAATCAAATACACCTAAAGGTTTAGGAAATGAAGTGAACAAGAGTTCAGTTAAATTTCTAATTCCATAATTTTTTTTTAAACTATTAGAATCTACATAAAATTCATTGGCTTCTTAACTATAATATATTGTAATTGCATTTGAGATTGAGTTTTTCTCTCAACTGGACGATTACAAAATTTATATTTTGTAAGCTTTTTGAATTATCAGTTTTGTATGTATAAAAGTTGATGCATAGCTAATCATGAAAATAATTTGTGTGCATTGGTGACTAAGTTTTCTGTCAATTGGATAATTACTGTGTTGGATGATGGGAATGAAACGAAGGAAAACAGTTTCATCTATGTAAGATTTTAGCACTATTTATTTTGCTATTAGAGATAAGTAATCTTCTTTAAATAATGTGAATTTTACCTTCTATTAGTAGAATTTTATTTGAACTACTAATTTTTTTTTTTTAAGTGCGTCGAATAATATATTATGATATCTAGCAAATTCTGATATTAGCTTTGATTTTGTCAGACATATGAAAAAAAAGGAAAATTAAAAGAATTGTTTGATTTCACTGGTGATGAATGGAACTTGAAGCATGCTTGGTTAAGCTTAAATGTAATTATTATGGTTCATGGTCGACATTGCCAATAAAATTTCTTTTTTCTATTTGTTTCTATTTTGAATTTTCCACCTAGCAGATTGAGCCAATCCCAATTTGAAATTTGCGTCCTCAGTTTGGTTATACATTCGTCTATCTTTCTTGATTTCTTTACTCTTTTTCACTTGTAGGTTTTATGTTTTAGTGTTTTGAGGATCTATCCTACGCTATTTATTCATGAAGCCATAATGTTTTCTCCCTTTTACCCTTCAATCTCATTATATGAATTCCTAAATTGGGACCACAATGTTTATTACATATGGATACAAAATATCTCTTTTGGGAAAGAATGGTGTGCTACAAAACTAGTTTTGTACAAACCTTAATTTCCTCTCTCGACATTAGAAAAAAGGCAAAACAAAACTCTAAGCAAATTCAAGTCGATGGTTATAATTGTGTCTTCGTCCTTTTGTGATTTGCATTAGCCTTTGTAAATGTTGCTGCTATCTGCTCATTCACATCGTCCTTTGTACATCTCGCTTCGGTTTGCTGCATATTCTGATATCGATACTCACAAATAATGAGATATACGAACTTAAACTTTTGCTTTAGCTTATAGTTTTCCCCTCTTACTAACAAGTTCTATATTATTCATTAAATATCTCTCCAATCGAACCGTCATCCTCGTGTAATGTGGAGTGATTTTCGAAGTCTATCACTCCTTCAATTTCGGCTTAACATTTATCCAAGGTTCTATTTCTTGTAAATTGGTTGAATTTTTAGAATTTGTGGTTTAGTTATTTTGATTTCATTACTAATAATTGATATACTTATTCATGCCATATTTATGTTGTTTTTCCCAAATTATTCATTCACGGTTATGCTCACAGAATTTCTTTCATTCTGGCTTAGTTAGTTACCTCTTGAAATAGCCTTGTTTATTATAATTTTTCCCAAATTGTAGCAAAATAAGTTTTCCTAGGCTGCAGTATTATTTATGTTTAGATCATTACTTTTTGATATTCTACTGTTGGCTTTTTGTATTTTTGTATTTATTAATTTTAGTACTTAGAGAGGCAAAATCTGACTCTATATGAGAAGGTCACGGTGGACGTGGAAATGGGCATGGTTGTGGAAGTGGACATTGCTACATCAGAGACTCAAGCAACAACAAGAATTCTTATGGAAATATGGAAATTTCAGATAGTCAAGGTGCATCTGGAAAAGCTCATACCAGAAAGCCTTTTGAAAGATGCGGTGGCTATGGTAAACTTTGTAATCCTTGTGGAGGCGGTCACTGAGGTGGTTTAAACAATGGTGAAGTGGGGGAAGGTGAACAAGAAAGGCTACGTCAGGTTTTTGATCACCGTAGTGCCTTGGGTAGGGGTATGTATGCTATGTTTTTCACTAAATCTCTCGTCTTTGCATCTTTGCAGTCCTTAGACATTTATATTCTGCTGTGAACTTATTCGACTGCAAAAATGAGATAAAATGTGAGAGTTGGCAGAGGTAACTAGGAAGCTTAGACTGATGAACTGGCTATCTCCTTGGTGCCTTTGGCAGTAAGGCTTTAATAATACAATAGCATATACTTTTTCTCATGTTTAATATTGTGCTCCTTCGTTTCTAGAGTTACCGAAGAAGTAATCAATGAAGGTGAGAACAATCTGAATGCTGAGAAGAACTCAGGAGAGGAGGATGCCACACATGGGAACAAGGAAACTTCTACCATTGAAATTGAAAGGAACCTGAGCACATAAAAATTAATTCATGAGTCCATTTTTGTTATGGTAGTAGTCCAGTATTTACATAACGTCTTGCAAGATGACTTTATTCTTCTTTTGCAAGCTAATTTCAATTTATCATTTAATAATAACCTGTTCTCTTTCTTTTAGCTAGAGTAGATGTCACACGGGAGAATATTTGACATTAGTGACGAAGTTCCTATAACCTGTGAAGATAATTTTGTAGATATTTTCAAAAAGTACCATTATCACTTGTAGCTATTTTGTAGATATTTTCATTTGTGGCTATTTTGTCACTAGTCTATCTTACTTTTTTTGAAAGGTAATCACAGGAAGTGTCGACAGTCTGTCTTACTAACAAATCTTTTGTCAGAATTATTTGGTGACGCCAATATTGAACTCCTGTTGTTTCATATAAAAACTTTCTTTGCAATTTGAATTTTGATGTTAGAGTGCTACATCCCATCGATTTCTTCTTGTTTCATATTTGATACATGTAGTTTTTAATAATATTATATTCTTTGGATGCTTCATGCTTGATAATTATATTATGGTATTGCTACCTCCAGGAATGGAATCCCATATGCTTTCTATTTTGTTTTGCATGCATGAAATTGAAAGCGTAACTATTGTATGAAACTGGAGGAGAATATCATAAAGTCAACCTTTGGGACATTGACAACCACTGCCATACAGGTGAGTTCAATTTGCACTCTGCATTTTCTTTTTGGGCCCTTCATATTTTCTTATACCTTATTTCAACCTTCTTAGTACTTTTTTGGGACTACAAACTGCACAAGGAGAATAAACATATGTCAAAATTTAGTGCAATAAGATATTATATAAACTATCGAAACTTCGTAAATGTCTTTTATAGGAGAAATCACAAAAAAAATAAAAATTACCGTGTTAGATTAAGTTAGTTTTGCTGGCCTCATTGAATGAATATATTTTTCTTCAATCCTTGACATTGGACGCACTAACATTACCTTAAAAATACCCCAGCCCGTACATTGCACGGGCAAAGACTAGTAAAAATAAAAGGTCTATCATTAACAAAAGTACCCAGAAGAACTACTGAACAAAAATCAACAATTCATTAACAAGTCTCTCCTTCAAATTAGAACTATGACTATCAAACAAGACTTGGACAATAAGTCAGCAAAAATCATTTAAAACAAAAATAATATTTTAATCAGTATATATCATTCCTAATTTATATTGCATTTGACCAACTACGGTGAGATATCTCATCGTTTTTTCATCTTGACAGATCCAATTACACCTCCATTTTCCATTCCCAGCACTTTTTCAACTGCTGCTTCAAGTTTTAGGTCTTCAGCACCAAATATTGCAAGATCTTTTGCCAAATCTCTAATATCAAGCAATTTTATGTCTGTCTTCCCGAACGCAGCCGCAATGTAAGATTTCTTGTCGTCGATGTTATGACCAACAAGAATCCTTCTCTTTAAAAAGTTCACAAGTTTCAACGATGGAGTTTTGAACTCACGATTGTTTCCATGATGAGGATTGAGATATTGAAAAACCAGTGCCTCAACTTCTCTTGCTGAGATAACGAGGGTATTTAAAAAAGCATTCTGTTTTTTATTTTTTTTATCCTTAGGGAATTTTGTGTTCAGATTAAAACCTATGATTTAACTATCCTAATCCATCCTTATAGCTATTTTTCTATAATGGTTCTATCTTTAGTCATAGTAGTTGTTATGACCAATTTTTTTGGGCCGAATGGAAATAAAAACTTATGTTTATGGAGGTTGCTGACTATTTTTATTTTAAGAGGTGTGAAGTACAGTTTGATACAAAATGTATTCATAATCGGAAGAAAGTAAGTGAACAGAGGAGATTGAGGGATAAATATAGTCGTCGGGGCCAGTCTATATTTGGCTACTTTTACTAATTATGTTAAAAGCTATAATAACAAGACTAATGTAAAGATTACATGCACAATTAACTCTAATTTTATAGCTCATGCCAACACTTCATTAAACTAAAGATACTGGATTATTCTTCTCGAGTATTTGATGATATGGTTCGTGTTACTTTTCCTATCAATTCTTCGTTGTTGTGTACTTATAAATTAGCAGTGAAAAGAAACCTGAGTTTACTACGTTTGCAGGCATTCCTTATTTCGAGTTGCTCAAGCAATAACGCCTAACTCGAAATGTGGATTTACTCCAAGCAACTGCACTTTGTTGGTTGTCGTCTCCACCTTTAGATATTGAGGTATATCGTATTTCTATGTGTCATGTTTTGATATCAGAGAAAATTTTCATGAATTTATATACAAATAAAACAAAATTGAGATTCTATTTGCAGATTGAAGAAAATTTTCATATATCACAAACACTGCACTTTCTTGGTTGTCGTCTCCACCTTTAGATGTTGAGATATATCTTATTTCTATATGTGTCCTGTTTTGATATCAGAGAATATTTTCATGAATCTATATACAAATAAAACAAAACTGAGATTCTATTTGCAGATTGAAGAAAATTTTCATATATCACAAACATTTTGCTGGTACGGATTCAACTTTCAAGAACACCACCCCGACTATAGATTTTGGATTAGAGATACTCCAGTCTCATTAAACAGTTTAGAATGATAGAATTATAAGAGCTATCACTCGGTTCATAATCAACGTACTCAAAACCTTAAATTTCACTTCCACACATATATGACATACCCATTCAAGCATGACATTAACAGATAAAATTCTTGATAAGAAAATGGTCGCTGTTTCCGTCGCTAATATCTCCTCTCCATATAATACTTCCACTCGACTTTTTAATTGTATATGCTACTGTAGATTGACATAAAAAACACAAGCACGGTATCTTAAATTAATGTTATATAATATACAAATAAGAAAATTTGAGGGAATATGAATTACAAAGGAGCCGTAAACACAAAAAATACTCTTGTAAGATTCTAAACAATTTAAAAGCTTAAATGCCTCGTAAAGCAAGAACCTAGTAATATGATGTGAATCCATACATTATCTCATGGTCATATATTGCTAAGGAAACGGTGCTTTTGATAAAAAGAGAGTTCCTATAGGTTTCCAAGTTAAAATATACACCATCACACACTCCTCCTCCATCCTTTTCATAAAATATACACCATCACACTCTCTTCTCCCATCCTTTTCAAACTTTTTTAGAAAAAGACAAATGCTTTGCCTATATATACATCCACCCTCCGTTCACTCCATTGTTCCTCTTTAAGCATTTTCTCAAACATGAATATCTCTTTCACTATAAAATCTTCTTTCACTCCAAAGATCAAAAACACATGTTCTAACCTCCGGAAATATGAGGTTGATTGCCCATTTCACAAGAAACGCTTGATTACCACCACCATCACCACAGACAAAATCCATTTGGAAGAATGGATTAAAAGAGAAGATGGAGGTAGTAAGGACATTGGGTTCGATGTCAATACACGAAACATTGTGGTTGAAGATGAACAGACAAAATTTCTTACCACATTGGTTGTTGCAAGCAGATTTGATATGTTGATATATCAAAGAATGAGCGACCATCATGCAAACAATCGAAACTTCGTAAATTTACCACTGAGGCTTCTGAACTATCTAAGCAGGAACACTCTTGTATGTGACAATATGAATGAGAAAAATGCACCTCTTGCAGCTTCCTTTAGAGAAAAAGATAGGGAATCATTTCAGATCCTAGATCTCAAGGAAGAATTCTACCGTCAATTTGACATTGACAAAATGGTCTAGAGGCAGCTAAGAACAAGAAAGACGATCTGGGACTTGAACAATCAGGATTTATGTCAGCTGGAGGACAAAAAAATGGTGGAACTTCTCACCATTATAGGTCAACTGAAGTTCTATTTAGGAAAAATTTTCACCGATTAGTATTTTGACTGTGATTTTGTTGAAATTGTTGAAGGATAGTTTTTTTTATTAGGATTTGATTGAAACAGTGAAGGATAGGTTGAAAGTGTAGTATTTTGAGTAGGATAAGATTTTGACTAGGAGATGATAGTCAAATCATAGACTTCAATCTAAACACAAAATTTCCTGATGATAAACAAAATAAAAAACAGAATGATTTTTTAAATACCTTCATTATCTCAACAGGGGAAGAGGCACTGATTTTTCAACATCTCAATCTTCGTCATGGAAACAATCGTGAGTTCAAAACTCCATCATTGAAGTTTGTGAACTTTCTAAAGAGGAGGATTTTTGTTGGCCATAATATCGACGACAAAAAATCCTATATTGCGGCCGCGTTCAAGGAAGCAGACTGGAAAATGTTTGATATTAGAGATCTGGCAAAAGATCTTGCAATATATAAGTACAGAAGATCTGAAAGTTGAAGCAGCAGTTGAAAAAGCGATGGGAATGAAAAATAGAGGTGCAATTGGGTCTGTTCAGATGAAGAAACGATGAGATATCTCACTGTAGTTGGTCAAGTGCAATATCAATTGGGAAAGATATAATACTGATTAAAATATTGTTTTTGTTTTAAATGATTTTTGTTGACTTTTTGTCTAAGACTTATTTGATAGTCATAGTTCTAATTTGAAGGAGAGACTTGTTAATGAATTGTTGATTTTTGTCCAGTAGTTCTTTTGGGTACTTTTGTTAATGATAGACTTTTTATTATTATTTTCGCATCACTCTCCTCTGTCCACTTACTTTCTTCCGATCATGAATACCTTTTGTGTCAAACTGCAATTCACCCCTCCCAAAATAAAAATGGTCAGCAACCTCCACAAGCATAAGGTTGTATTTCCATTCGGCCTAAAAAAATTGGTCATAACAACCACTGTGACTAAAGATAAAACCATTATGGAATAATAGCTAAGGATGGAGGAGGATAGTCAAATCATAGGTTTCAATCTGAACACAAAATTCCCTAATGATAAAAAAATTAAAAAACAGAATGATTTTTTAAATACCCTCGTTATCTCAGTAGGGGAAGATGCACTGATTTTTCAACATTTCAATTTTCATCACGGAAATAATCGTGAGTTCAAAACTCCATCGTTGAACCTTGTGAACTTTCTAAAGAGAATGATTTTTGTTGCCCATAACATCAACTTTTTAAAAATTTGAATTTCAAACTTTTTAAGATTTCTTGTCGTCGATGTTCTGGCCAACAAGAATCCTCATCTTTAAAAAGTTCACAAGTTTTAACGATGGAGTTTTGAACTCACGATTGTTTCCATGATAAGGATTGAAATGTTGAAAAATCAGTGCTTCTTCCCCTGTTGAGATAACGAGGGTATTAAAAAGTCATTCTATTTTTTATTTTTTTATCCTCAGACAATTTTGTGTTTAGATTGAAGCTTATGATTTGACTATCTTCCTCCATCCTTAGTCATTTTTTCATAATGGTTTTATCCTTAGTCACAGTGGTTGTTATGACCAATTTTTTTTGGGCTGAACGGAAATATAACCTTATGTTTGTAGAGGTTGTTGGCCATTTTTATTTTGGGAGGGGTGAAGTGCGGTTTGACACAAAAGGTATTCATGATCGGAAAAAAGTAAGTGGATAGGGGAGAGTGATGCAAAAATAATAATAAAAGGTCTATCATTAACAAAAGTACCCAGAAGAACTTTTGGACAAAAATAACAATTCATTAACAAGTCTCTCCTTCAAATTAGAATTATGACTATCAAACAAGACTTAAACAAAAAGTCAACAAAAATCATTTAAAACAAAAATAATATTTTAATCAGTATATATCTTTCCCAATTGATATTGCACTTGACTAACTACGGTGAGATCTCACCGTTTCTTCATCTGGGCAGACCCAATTGCACCTCCATTTTTCATTCCCAGCGCTTTTTCAACTGTTGCTTCAAGTTTCATATCTTCAGCACCATATATTGCAAGATCTTTTTCCAGATCTCTAATATCAAATAATTTTCAGTTTACCTCCCTGAACGCAATCGCAATGTAGGATTTCTTGTCGTCAATGTTATGGCAACAAGAATCCTCCTCTTTCGAAAGTTCACAAGTTTTAATGATGGAGTTTTGAACTCACGATTGTTTCTATGACGAGGATCGAGATATTGAAAAATTAGTGCCTCTTCCCCTGCTGAGATAACGAGGGTATTTAAAAAATCATTCTATTTTTTATTTTGTTTATCATCAGGAAATTTTGTGTTCAAATTAAAGCTTATGATTTGACTATTCTCTCTTAGTCAAAATCCTATCCTAGTCAAAATACTACAGTTTCAATCTATCCTTCACTGTTTCAATCAAATCCTAATAAAAAAGAAACTATCCTTCAACAGTTTTAACAAAATCACAGTCAAAATAGTAATCGGTGTTTTTCCCAAATAGAACTACAGTTGACCAACAATGGTGAGAAATTCTCCTATTTCTTTGTCCTTCAGCTACCATAAATCCTGATTGTTTAAATCCCAGTCTTTCTTGTTCCCAGCTGCCTCTAGACCATTTTGTCAATGTCAAATTGACGGTGAAATTCTTCCTCGAGATTTAGGATATGAAATAATTCCCGATCTTTTTCTCGGAAGGAAGCTGCAAGAAATGCATTTTTCTCCTTCATATTGTCACATACAAGAGTGTTCCGCTTAGATAGTTCAGAAGCTTCAGTGGTAAATCTACGAAGCGTCGGTTGTTTGCATGATGGTCGCTCGTTGTTTGATACATCAAGGTATCAAATTCGCTTGCAACAACCAATGTGGTAAGAAATTTTGTCTTTTCATCTTCAACCACAATGTGCCGTGTATTGACATCGAACTCAATGTCCTTACTACCTCCATCTTCTCTTTTAATCCATTCTTCCAAATGGATTTTGTCTGTGGTGATGGTGGTGATAACCAAGCGTTTCTTGTGAAATGGGCAATCAGCCTCATATTTCCGGAGGTTAGGACGTGTTTTTGATCTTTGGAGTGAAAGAAGGTTTTATATTGAAAGAGATATTCATGTTTGAGAAAATATTTGAAGAGGAACAGTGGAGTGAACTTGGAAACCTATAGGAACTCTCTTTTTATCAAAAACACCGTGTCCTTAGCAATATATGACCATGGGATACTGTATGGATTCACATCATATTATTAGTTTCTTACTTTATGAGGCACTTAGACTTTTAAATTGTTTAGAATCTTACAAGAGTATTTTTTGTGTTTACGGCTCCTTTGTAATGCCTATTCCCTCAATTTTTCTTATTTGTATATCTTATAACATTAATTTGAGATACCGTGTTTATGGGTTTTATGCCAATCTACAGTAGTATATACAATTAAAAAGTCGAGTGAAAGTGTTATATGGAGAGGAGATATTGCCCTTGTTTTGAGCCCCATTTTTTTTTAAAAAATACATTTTTAAATAGTTTTTTGACATCATTTTAACCACACATTCTTCAATAAAATAATATTATACGAAAATCTAAAATTTTTCCTTATTTTTTAGCCACACATTTCACATCATTACACTATTCAAAAATGCATTTTCTTGGCAAAAATGAGGCTCAAACAAGGGCATTAGCGACGGAAACGACTATTTTCTTATCAAGGATTTTATCTATTAATGTCATGCTTGAATGGGTCTGTCATATATGTGTGGAAGTGGAATTTAAGGTTCTGAATACGTTGATTATGAACCGAGTGATAGCTCTTATAATCTATCATTCTGAACTGTTTAATTGAGATTAGAGTATCTCTGATCCAAAATTTGTAGTCGAGGCGATGTTTTTGAAAGTTGAATCCGTACCAGCAAAATGTTTGTGATATATGAAAATTTTCTTCAATCTACAAATAGAATCTCAGTTTTGTTTTATTTGTATATAAATTCATGAAAAATTTCTCTGATATCAAAATAGGACACGTATAAAAATAAAATATACCTCGACATCTGAAGGTGGAGACGACAACCATGAAAGTGCAGTTGCTTGGAGTAAATCCACATTTCGAGTTAGGCGTTATTACTTGAGCAACTCGAAATAAGGAATGCCTGCCAACGTAGTAAACTCAGGTTTCTTTTCACCGCCAATTTATAAGTACACAACAACGAAGAATTGCTAAGAAAAATAATATGGACCATATCATCAAATACTCGAGGAGAATAATCCAGTATCTTTAGTCTAATGAAGTGTTAGCATGAGCTGTGTGCTTATAATATTTAAATTAGTCTTATAATTATAGCTTTTAGCACAATTAGTAAAAGTAGCCAAATATAGATCCGCCCCGACGACTATATGTATCCCTCAATCTCTGTATAATGAAATTATGAGAGAAAAATTACAGAACACATATTCTTCAATCTAACATGGTATCACAGCGGGAATCTGATCGCTAGACCAATCTATGCCAGCAAGTGCACTGGTCGTATAACCACCAGAATCTAGGATAAAGAGATAGACACGAGGAATCACGGCTAGGGCTGTAAATATATTGGATTTTGATCTGAATCCGATGAAATTAATGGGAGATGGATTTAAGGTTTCAATCCGATAATCCAATTAAGATCCGAATTCGATAATCCACTAACTAAATGGAGCAAATATGGACATATGTCAATCCGATCCGATAACAATCTGATCCGATTTATTATAATCTCCCTTAGTCTTGCCTAAAGAGCTGCAAGTTCATCTTTATCCTTTGGAACCTTCAAGCACGTCAACATGAGTTTATGCAATATTCCATTCCAAATTCATCTTCAAGCAGTAGCAAAGATAAATAACTAAACCACAATTGGAAAGGCTTTCCACGTTCATTTCCGTGTCTATAATCAAATATATACTAGCTATTGTCCGATAAGCATTGAAGATCATGTACAAATACCCATAGATAAAAAAATGTCAGGATCAATGCTTTAAAAATATTTATTATCAATAAATATCAAAGCATTCAAGAATCCTATACTCATTGTTACAGATTAAATTTCTCTAGAGACCAAAATTTGAGCAGCTTCACACTAAATGCAATTCATACCTCAATTTTAGCCCAGGGTTCATAATCTGAATATTTATCCCATAAATTTCTTTGCGTCATACGCCTGTAGTGAAAGAAATCTTCTGTAATTTCTTTCCTCTGGCTAGCATCCATTGTAGTAAGATACATAATTATACCGATCTGGTAAATGCAATTCAAAGATTAAGAATCAATAGTTATTATGATATGCAATTAAAAATACAACAAATAAGCATGAGATATAGAAAACAAACTATATCTACAACAGAAAGAACTAGAGAATGGTTATTATCATTGCATTTCGCTACATGAAAGGATGCACATCATGCTCACCATATATTGGAAAACAGACTACATAAAAGTTCCAGGTAGAACGAAGCAGCACATGTACCTACGATTTGATAGTTTTAAATCAGCCAATGACCATATTTCTTTCCTTCCATGGTAGGGAAGTATGTTGGAAAATAAATTGGCATAGATGATTGATATTTGAAGGATGGTGTCAGGTAAAAGGTTCCAATCAAAATGCTTATTTTACTTGTGTCTAAACGAGTGATCATATATCAACTACCAAAGTTTGAAACAAAGTAACTCAGTTTCAAAAAGTCAGTGAATAGCATTAGATATGATCAGATTACACCCGAGAATATGTCATCTTTGGACAAGCTATAAGCCGGGCTTACGAGGCTTTTGCTGCATGCTGTCCATCTCAGTTCAATAGGTGCAGGAACAGGTATATTTTCTTTCTCAATTAGTTGCATCAATTCTTCAATATACTCCAGGTCTTTCATGCTTGGTTTAGATAGGGTTCCAACTGGAAAACAAATTTCTGAAACCCATTGTTGGCCACCACAATCAAAGCCCAAAATTTCATCATTCCAGCCTACTCTGTATCCCTCCAACTTTCTCCAGAACTCAGCCTCTGCTTGATTGACCTTCATCACATAGTCTTTACATTTCCGTAAATGAAAGTTCATTTATGTTGGGTTCATCTTCTCCGGGAATACTATCTGTAACTGCTTCTTTCCTGATGATAATGGTATCAATTATCTGAAAAAAACTAGAGATATATATCGAATATAATATAACTCGTAAATCTTAGTTTTTTTTTTTTTTTTAGTATCGTCTCTTCTATCATGTTTTCTATAAGCAGAGATGAAAAGAACATAAAAACAAAATAGATTTTCCATGTTTTCATCCCAAAAGAATAGGTTGATCAACTGTGTCAGTGTACAGAATGTACAAGTACTACACGTGTTTGTTCTCAGATAGAAGTTTTCTGTAATTGAAAAATTAGTGGAATTAACTCAATTTGCAAGAAATCAAGAAATTTGAGAACGTGTATTTCATAATATTTCTAAATTATATTGAATTGCCAGCAATGGACACCATTTTGACCAAAGATTGCCTCAGCATTCATTAAATGGGGTCCTGTTGTTAAACTGTCTATTGGTATTTGTAATGTTTTTAGTTAATCTTGTATAGAGTGTCAATCTTCTTCAGATTCAACTAGTTTTCATTTAACCAGAACAACATTCACCAGAAGAGAATGCACAACTGGGGCTTCTATACTGGAAACTATTTAGGGTGGTAAATGGACTAAGCCGTTCGCCAGCTCAGCTCGGCCCATTTTCTGCTCGAGCTCATGTTAGGATGAGCCATGGCCGAGCCGAGCTAGAATTTTTTCATGAGTATGCTCGTCTTGAGCTCGTGGGCAAGGTCCACAAGGTAGCTTGTGGCTCATTGGCCAATATATTTGACCATTTTGGTGGTCAAACAGTCACATGAGCACTTGGCCCAATGGTCATATATTTAATTTTTTTAACGATCCCTTTTTCCTGTAAACCCCCACTTAATTTGTTTCACACAAATCTACCTTCTCAATTTACAATTATTATAAGCTTCCTAAGTCTAAAGTTTAATTCTCTCTGAATTTACTTATTTGAGTTATTACTGTAAAATTCTGGTATAAATCATATTATTCTACCTCTTACTTACATATATTAATTCGAAATGGGATACAACCGATTAATAGTTAAGATTTTCAAGATTTGACTTCATAAATTGTAAGTATTGTTCGTTTACTCATAATTTTTCTTTTGACTTTTTAAAGAAATTGGATACATAGCTCCAATTTGGTCCCCATTCTTCTTCTCATTCTCTCTCTCTCTTATTTTCAACCATACAATTTTTTATAAAATAATATTACGTGCAAATAAAAAACTTTTCATTTTTTTTCAACCACACATTTTTCAAAAAATCACTATTTCAACCATTAAAACTTGAAAAGAATGGGAACCAAAAGGGGGTATAATATCTTTTTCGTATACAATTTCTTCTGCATATGTTAAGTTAGCCTGTCCCGTTCCTCAAAAAAGAAGGAAGGTTTCAATATATATATTTAAAGAAGAGAGAGAGAGAGAGAGAGAGAGAGAGAGAGATGTCTCATAGACAGCTTTGCTGAGCCCATGAGGTCCACAAGGCAAAGGGCTAAGCTGAGTAGGATTTTCAGACGTGTCGAGCTTACGTGTTTTAGGGCCGAGCCGAGCACATTGCCACTCCTAAACCTACTGCTGTCCGAAGATTGACAGTTCTAGTATATGAAAGTCCATCGACACACAATAATAATAACTGAAGACTCACAAGGTCTACAAGTATGGAAAGATGCAGGAAGCTAAAAAACAAACCAGGAGAACCAAATGCGACTGTCACCTCAAAATCAACTTACCGATTGACTTTTAAATGTTTCAACTAACAGAAATAGAAACTACATTAAACCTATTTCAACCATTGCTTCTGGTGGCATGATAAGTAAATAATCACACGATGAAATCAATCGTGATTTAGTCAAGAACAAAGTCAACTAATTCTAGTATAAGGTTCACCACATAAACATAACAAATTCAAGATCCGGGAAAAACACATGTTTTACTTTCTCTTCAACATCTTTTATATGAGCATTTCTTGGGTAAGCAAATAACGAAACTACAATTGTTTGTTGGAAGAAGTTATTGTGATCAAGAGAAAGTTCATTACTAAGTGAAGAAAATGAATATTACTTGTGATTCTTTTTTATCTCTTTCAGGTTTGATACAAATGTGTGCTCTACAAGGTCCAGCCTCTCGACACATTGCAGAGTGACTTCTGCAACTACACCATGTTCTCCAAGACCACTGCGAGCCAGATAAAAGAGTGCTGGATTTTTCTCTTTAGAAACCTCAATAGTACCCTTAGCAGTAGTTACTAATTTCATGCTGATGACCTGCTCATCAATAGGAGGTAGCATTGCACCAGCGCCATGGGCACGAATCTGAAGGTTTCAATACACATGAGCCAAAGACATAAAAAGCCTAAAAGCAACTTAAAACTAGAACATCACTATAACTTCATAAACATACAAATGCCCCATAGGTTAAAAGAAGTCCTTGACTAATTATATGGTAACATTAGCAAAATAAGGGAATTATATCTTCTCTTTCTTATCTATCCTTCTCCACAAACCTCCCAAGACAAGGTACAATGAAAAAACAAGAATAACAGAAAAGGCATTTTAGTTAACCTGAGAAGCATGAAATGGAAAGAAGAACTCATCACCTATATATTTGAACTACATTGCTTCATGTGAACATCAACACAAGTCAAAGAATAACCATTTTATAATATCAAAACAATATATAAGAACCTCCACCTTACTTCAATTTTAACATCTACCTGAATACTGGCACAAATATTTAAGTATGTTACTTAAGCAAAAGATAGGCAATCCTTGAGGCAAGCACCACCTATCTCTACATACATTCTTGACCGGAAGTACAATATGCAAGCAAGACTTGAAGCAAGAATACATATTGCTCAAAAATTAAAATATCATATAAATTCAAAACAAGAGCTATAATTGAACTTAATTAATCACCTGAACTATACCGCCAATCTGCTGCTCCATTATAGATGCAAAATTTTGCAATGTAATCCTATATTCTTTAATCCCATCCACGAGTTGCTGGACCCTAATTCCAGCTTGCACACTGACCCTTTTCTTTTCTTTATCCACCTCCAAAACCTCATCCATTAAAGCCAAATTGACCATCCCTGCACGCGACAGCCCAATGCCATTTGGGGACAAGCCCGACCACACAGGCCGTGTCTTTTGCTTATTTTGGTTACAATCTTTAACTACAGATTCAAGCTCTTGGAGGGTTTCAGGCTGGATGAAGGTACGCGTTTGAACTTCATGGTTACCACTCAATTGGAGACTGTGTGCAGGTCGGGCGGAAGCGGGGAGTAGCGGAAGAGCTGGGCTTTCTTCTGGTTCGCATCTTCGAGAAATGGGAATGAGTAGTAGGTAGCAGCACCGCTGTCAAGGAGGAGAAGGGCGTAGCCTTGTTATTTACGAAGCTCCGCATCGGTGGAAGAGGGTGGCGGGATATTGGAGAGTGAGGAAAACTGGCGGTGGACGGCGGTGGAGGTGGCGACCGGAGGTTTAAGGGGGCGGATAAGGGAGTGGACGAAGCGTCTGACATTGAGAACTCGGAGCACTTGGCTGGTGTTTTACAGTGGGTTTAGTGAGAGCAGAATCAAATGAGACTCTAGGGAAAAAGTCGATCTGATCGACGTCTTCGAGACGATTAAGGATTTTCGAAATCCTATTTTCGATCGTCTCTAGTGCAAGTGAAATACCTCAAATTGACCTAAATAAAGGAAGGATTTTCCAAAATAGCCTTTGACTTTTCTAAACATTTTGAACTACCTAAAACACCCTTAAACAAATATTAAAAACAACCCTTTATCTAATATAAATCTTCTATTTAAGTCCTTAAATAATTAACAAATAATTTTCCTAAAAATTTGTGAGAATTATTGATGACTAATTATAAAATAGAAAAATCCAAATATAAGAGAGGACCATATAATATAAAAAATGTTGTTAAAAATAAAAAAGAAATTAAGTTTGAAAAAGAAATTGATAAGATAGGATATCAAGAACAATTATATGCATCACAAGAAATATTAAAATGTTTCAAAGAAAACTTATTAGAAAATTTTGCTAAAGGAATTGTAAGAACAATAATTATAAAAGATATACAAGATATCATAGATAAATTGGAAAAAAGGAAGAAAAATATTTCAAAATGTGATAAACCTTTTAGAACAGATATAGATACGATAACAGATATTGATATTATAAATTCTCAGACATTATTAGACTTTGAAGAATTGCTTAAAAATTTATAAGAAGGCTAACCACAAACATATAAAAAATTAGTCTTTATCTTAAGATTTTATTTACATTTAATATTAAAAATAAAAGAGTTTTTGGAATATAAAAACTTTAGATTCATGGTTATTAGATTTTTAGATTATTAGATTTTTGTTCGCTCATAGTAGCACCCTCACCGTTGGTATCAGAGCCATAGAGATCACGAGAAAAAATATAAAAAATAAAATTATGATTTTAGAAATTATTGAAACTTATAAAAATAGACTAAAGTACCAGGTAAAATATAGTTATGACATAGAAGGTTATATAGAAGAAGATAATATAGTTGGAACATATAGTAAAGATATAAACGAAGTATTAGAAATTTTTAGAGTAATTAAAAATCTACTTTTAGAATTAAAAAAAAATAATTAAAAAAATATTATTTGAAGAATATAAGCATATATATATATATATATATTAAAAGTAATTCAAAGGGAAATAGATTTCATAATAATCTGAAATTACTTTATGGAAATTATAAAAATAAATAATTATTATCAATGTATTGAAGAAAAAGGATGTTATATTTTTTACAACCCCACCCCTAATAAATTAAAAATAATAACATTATATATAACTAGGAATTTACCTAGAGAAATAAAATAACAAATATTGCATAACTTAATTGTAGGATTTATCAAAGATAGACGTACATATGAAATAATTTGCGAAATATTTGAAAATGAATTATACCAGAGGGAAATATATGAATAATCATAAAAATATAATGGAAAAAACTAAAAATACTTTAGATAGGAAGTTAGAAAAAATAAGAATAATAAATAATAAAATTTTAGATAAATTATTAATACCTGGAGAAATAACTAAAACTCAAGAAAAACAAATATTAAAATTAAAACAAGAAAGGTATAAAGAAAAAGCGAAGTATTATGAAAAATTAAAAGAGATAACAAATCCTGAAGTTA
Organism: Olea europaea var. sylvestris; assembly: GCF_002742605.1. Lineage (NCBI taxonomy): Eukaryota > Viridiplantae > Streptophyta > Magnoliopsida > Lamiales > Oleaceae > Olea > Olea europaea. Next base: position 48,647 of record NW_019232668.1, on the reverse strand, counting down.
TAAAACAAAAATATGATAAAATGATAAAAGAGTGTAAAAATGCTGAGTGTATAGTATTTTATTATTGTCAATCAAAAAATAGATAAAATGTCAATCAGTGAACATATGGAAGAATTAAAACATTTAATAAGAACATTAATAAATGATGTACAAGAAGTAAAGAATGAAATAAAAGAAGCAAGAAATGATATAAATATATTGAAACTTGAAGTTAGAAAATTAAAAGAAAATGAAGAAAAGAATAATAGAGTATATAAAAAATTTATAGAAAAAGAAATAACCAGAATAGGGAAAAAACATATTGAAAGGAAAAATATAATAATAGAAACAGGAAGTATGGATGATGAGTTTAGAAAAAATATATTACCTAAAATAATAGAAGAAGAGGAATCTAGAGAAAAAATATTAGGTAAACAAAAAATTGAAGAAAATCAGGACAAAGAAGATGAATGAAGAATTAGATTTACTTATAGATAATTTTGATCATTTAAGTTTAGAAAGTATAGATGATGAATACCAAATTTTAATGAATACTGGAGGAGGACCTAATCCCATAGGAACCTCTAAACAAGAATCAATAGATCCAGATGAAAGCTATGCTCCAATGTATAATAAACCATATAGGCAATTTTATGATAAAATAAGAGATAAACAACCGTCCAAAGGAAATAAATACAGTAATAGATTTGAATTAAATAATAATTATGATAAACTAGAATAGTGGAACCAAATAAACAAATAAATCTTATTCCAGAAGAATATGAATTTAATATAACTAAAAATAAGCCTGAAATAACAGAGTCAAGAGAAGAAGAAGACTATAAAATAACATTTCATAATGGAAGGTTAATAAAGAAATCAAAAAGTCTTAAACTACCAAATACCATGGAGGAACAAAATTAGACTTAGATTGTAAAATAGATACTAAGAAAGCCTTAATAACTTGGGCAGACTCAATGATATTATTTTTTTTATATAATAAAGATGATACATGAGAAAATACTGAAAGGAGAATATATTTTTTAATTGCATCTTTTGAAGGAAAATGTTAGAAATTGGTAGGAAGGAATTAGTAGTGATAAAAAATCATTAATAAAAAGAAATGTACAAACAGAAATAATAAAATCAGATAAACTAGGAATAGAAAGATTGGTAGAATATATTGCAGATGAATTCTTAGGAGAAAATTGGTTAAGAAATTATGAAGAGGAAGCAATACGAGAAAAAGATAATGCAAGAGTTAAGCTAATTAATTTAACAATTTGTGATATGTGTAAAATTAAAGAATATACTTGTGAATTCAAGGAATATTATTATACTCAATTTTATAGTAATGAGAATCAAGAAGTATATCAAGATATGTATTATAATAAATTACCAGGATCATGGGGAATATATTTTAGAAGATTATAGTATAAGAAGAGAAGGATTATATATAACTCATAAAGGACAAACTACATTATGTAGAATAGGAAGTGGATGAATAATCAAATTAGTTTTCCATTGGCAGTATATATACAAGTTACTATAGTAGAAACGAATATAACAACTTGTGCTTTAATTGATACAGGAAGTGATATAACAATTTTTAAAAATTTCTTAATAAAATCATGGAATAAAAATAGTAAAATAAAAATAACAGGAGTGACTGGAGAAAGTACTCAAATAATTGATAATGCTGAAAAAATTAATATAATACTTGGTAGTAAACAAGTTATAATAAATAAAGTATATAATTATAATAAATTAGAATGTGATATATTATTAGGAAATGATTTTATCCAACAATTTCAATATTACAAACAAAATAATTACATGATAATGTTACAAACACCTTGTGCACATCTATTAAAACTATCAAGAGAATTTAGACCCTACAGAGTTCAGCCAGCCCAACGTGGTGATAAATGGGAAAAACGACCAATAGTACAAGATGAATTAAAAAATAAAAAACTATCATATAAAAAGATCCTAAAAACAGAAATAGAGATAAGTATAGAAAAAATCATAGAACAATTAGAGAAAATTTATGGAGAAAACCCATTATTATTTTGGAAACCATATCATCCTAAAGTTAAAATAGAATTAACAGAAAATGTTATAATAAGAGTTAGACCAATGATGTATACCTTACAGGATATGCAAGAATTTAAAATTCAGATAAAAGAACTATTAGAACAAAAGCTAATTAGACCCAGTAATGGACCTCATAGTAGTCCAGCTTTTATGGTTATGAAACATTCTGAGCAGGTTAGAGGAAAAGTTAGAATGGTAATAAACTATAAAGAATTAAATAAATATACTAAATTTGATGGTTACTTTTTACCAAATAAGGAAGTCTTAATAAACCTTGCAAAAGGAAAACAATATTATTCCAAATTTGATTGTAAATCAGGATTCTGGCAAATAAAGATGGAGGAAGAAGAGAGTATACAATATACAGCTTTTAGTACACTTCAAGGAAAATATGAATGGTTAGTTATGTCATTTGGTTTAAAAAATGCACCGCAAATATATCAAAGGAAAATGGATAATATATTCAAAAAGTTTAGTGATTTTCTTATTGTTTATATTGATGATATACTAATATGCTCTAATAATAAAAAAGAACATAGGAATCATTTATTACAATTCATAAATGAATGCAAAAAGGAAGGAAT
>NW_019232668.1:7858-45672 GCF_002742605.1 Olea europaea var. sylvestris | reverse complement strand
GAATCTTATTTTATTGCATCAGGAGATCATGTTTATCCCAGATTAATAATTACCAAAGATGCAGACCCTTTCATGGTCAAGATGGCAGCAGATTATGGATTTCTGGATTTGATTTATCCAGGAAAAGATTTAAAAGAAATTGAAAAATTTGATGATATATTCAGGGCAGAAGTTTCAAAATTTGCCCAAGGAAGATCTATTTATATCAAATTTTATTCAATAAGTCCTGAAGTTGATGGAAGGATATACTATCCTGCTGAACATATTATTACCATTGGATATGTTGGCCGAGATTTCCAGATTGAAGTTGGCCGAAATAATAAACCATTGCCTAAAATCAATAAATCATGGATAAAATCTCGAAGAGTTTTGGGGATGAAAGTTCGTTACAATATTGCAAAGAACTTATATGATAAAAAATTCAGATGCTTGTGCCAATATGAAGGATGGACACTCCTTACAAATAATGGAAAAGAAAAAATCTATCATTTTAAAAGAATATATCCAGAAATTTGATACTCATCAAATTAATGGAAGTCCAACAACAATTCAAGAATCATGCAGATTGAGGGAATGCCCCACATGTAGACAAGATTGAGAGATTGATGGATGGAGAACAACCTACCACTACCAAAGCATCTAGCCAGTATGAAGACAAAGATGGAAAAGCAATAATAGAAAAGCATCTAGCCAGCTGCATATGAAGCCAAAGATGGCAAGGCAATAATAAAAGAAAAGATGCCACTTTGACATGCAGATTGAGGGAATGCCCCACATGTAGACAAGATTGAGAGATTGATGGATGGAGAACAACCTACCACTACCAAAGCATCTAGCCAGTATGAAGACAAAGATGGAAAAGCAATAATAGAAAAGCATCTAGCCAGCTGCATATGAAGCCAAAGATGGCAAGGCAATAATAAAAGAAAAGATGCCACTTTGATGAAAAAGCAAAAAATGCATGTGAAGATGTAGACCCCAAGAGGAAAAGAATAGAGAGGCATGTGAGCCTTTTTTCAAAATTCTGATGTATGCAATGATGTAATAGATCAATAATAGTAAGTTTGAGTCATGTATAAATAGAGGTCTTTGGGGAAAGAATGGCATCTCGAGTTAGAAACCATTCTCTTTCCTTAAGTTTTTCAAAACCAGTTTTTCTGGAAAACCCTTTGTATACAATAGAAACCTTGTATAAATCATTATAGAAATAAAATCCCAATCTTTTGATATCAGAAAAATATGAGTTTCTAAATTTCTTATCCCATAGATTCTTGATAGATTGAAGAAGATAATTTCTTTCTTACTTTAACAAAGAGAGAATTTTCTTTACTTAAGATCTTTATTCTTAATTCTAAGAAAAGATACAGTGAGGGCAAGAAGCTGAAATAGCAGAATTCCCATTGAGGCAAGAGGCCGTTTGAGGGAGTAGTTTGCAGATTCAGAGCCTGAAGGTCACTCGGTACTAAGAATACAGATTTAAGATCAAAAGTAAGGTAAAATTATTGTCTTTGTTAAATTTAGAAAGAATTCTTCTAATATCTTGAAAGAATCGTAGGGATTTCTACTTTTCATGTTTGTAAAAAACTTATCTAACATGTTATTATTCATAAAGCTTGCAAGAAATTATCTGAATAATGCCAGGTTATACAATTAAAGGATTAGATAATCTGTTAGAAAAACTATTGGAAAAAAATAAGAAATATTTTTGCTCAACTAGAGATTATGGATATTTCATCTAAGGAATATGATAATTTTAGTAAATTACATGACAATTATATTACAGATTATTCTAATTTATTAGATCAAAGGATGTAATTATATATTAAAACTCGAAATGAGAGAAATAGAGGAATTTAGAACTATCCCAATAAATTAAGGATATCTTGTGCAAAATATGACAAATCCTTTCATTAAGGGTATTATAGACATTTTACCAAAAATGAATAGTAGTAGGCCATTTATAAAAATCTCCCCTTGTGCAACCCCATGTCACTTTCTGACCTGACAATTCCAAGAAAGGAAATTGCACCAACTACTTCTTGGGTTATCTCTTGTTTACAAAAATTCACATTTTTACAATGTTTTAAAACAGAGAAACCTCTTCTGTTTTGGCGCATGCCTCTTCTTGTACCATTGGACGTCATACTCTATTCTATTTCTTTCTACTTAATTTTGACGCTGCTCCAAGGCAACATCAAGATCTCTGCGACGATGGCATAAAAAGAAATGGAATCAAACTTTCAAATGGATTCGGGCATCGACCCGAAAAAGGAAGAGGGTCGAGATTCAAAAGGTGAAATGGGATAAACTGGATGACAAATTAAATAAACAAATACACAAATAAACTATAAAAATATCGTAACTATAATAGATTTTTAAATTTTAGTTTTCTTATTCAAAGTAAATATAATCCATATTTGTTAATTAGATTTATTATAGTACTTTATTTTATAACCTCAAAAACCTAACAATTAGTATGTCGAAACTAATTTTCTTTGTTCAAATTGAAAATTATAATCTTGTTGGAGTTATGATTTGTTAATTAAAATAATGAAGTAAACTTGAAAAAATCTAGAATTGACAATTAGCTAGTATCTCACATTGAAAAATTATCACAACATTAGAGGAATGGTCTCCTTTAAAAAGGAGCTAGTATCCCATATTGAAGATTACTAAAACATTAAAGAATGATCTCCATTAAAAAGGAGCTAAAGGAGAATCATGTATAAAAATGTTATTTGGGCCTTCAATTGCATTGGGTGATCGATTAAAATAGTTAAAATTTTTTGTAAAAAAAAAAAAAAAAAATTAGATCACTCGAAAAAAACCAAGAAATCATGGCTAGTGTTTTCGCTTCACGGTTAAATCGGCCGGATTGATGATTTATTAGTCAGTCCTTTATCTTCTTGTTAATGTATGAATACTGAATCGGATTAAAGGTGGGTTCATGGTTTTCCAAGTTAAAACCATCGGTCCGATCCAATCCAGTCCATTTCTATAACTTTGACATATATATCTCACTTTTTGGACCTTTTTACCTCTCTAAAAAATTTAAATACCTTGAGGATCCTTAAATAATGGTGATTTGATTAGATGAAAAATTAATACAAAAAATGGATAAACATGGTATCAAACCCACCCCACACCACCGCACCCCTCACCTCAACCCCTCAATTTCTTCACAAAATAATTTATGGCAATTTTCTCCATTTTCAAAAGGAAGACTGGTGAATGAGACTATAAATCCGTAATTAGAACATTGATTTTCTTCTTTCAAAACCCAAAAGGCCAATTTCTTCTTCAACGCAACTCTCGGTCTCAAAGCTTCAGATTTAATTTCCCTTTAGCGAAGCCGGTCGCGAAGTATAACTATAAGTCTAGTGTATTTCCTGTATTTTGCAACATTTTGTGCTAAAATATGTGCTTGGTAGACATAGATTTTGCAATATTTCATGTATTTTGCAAAAAGTCTATTGTATTTCTTGTATCCCGTAATATTTTTGTAACATATTTTGTAGTACTCATGGATTACTTGTTAATTTGTGCTAAAAATATGTCTTTGGTAGATATATTCTTTAATCATTAATTTCGAAGAGGAATACTTTTTGCTATTAGGGCTGTAAAAGTAAAAATAATAAGCTTGATTTTGTTGGGAAAAAAAAATTATGGGATGAAAGGCTAGAGAGAAAAATTCAGAGAATTCTCAAAAAGATTTGTATTCTATGGCTTGGCTCATAAAATGTCTTAAGCACAAGGCCTTTTATAGGTACAAAGGATCCCAAATACATTGTATGAACTTAAGAGACTAATTAATGACTTTTCTTATATACTATGAATAATAGGATACATATAACCATTTGGATACATGATTTAAATAGATGCATGAATATTAAATAAACTAATTCATGTATCAAATTTAATTTTTTTCATCATTCATGAATCAAGTTTAATTTTTCAACACCCCTTCTTAAACTTGATTCCCTCTTGATAACTCCAATCCAAGTACACAATCTTGCAAAATCATCATTCTTCAATGGTTTGATGAAAATGTGTGCTACTTGATCATTGGTCTTCACATAAGCAAGCTCAACTTCTTTGTTCTCAATGCACTTTCTAATGAAGTGAAATCTTGTATCTATATGCTTGCTTCGATCATGGAACATAGGATTTTTACCTAAAGCAATAACTGACTTGTTATCAACATAAATTGGTGTAGCTTCGTTTTGAGGCATATGAAGCATCACCAATAATTTCCGTAGCCAAATGGCATGACAAACACACGATACAGTGGAAACATATTCAGCTTCACAAGTAGAAAGGGTCACAATGGACTGCTTCTTTGAACACCAAGTGAAAGTGGTGTTACCCATGAAAAACAAAAATCCAATGGTGCTTTTTCGATCATTAATATCACTAGCCCAATCACTATCACTATAACCATGAAGCTTGAAATTTGTAGAAGAAGAATAAGCTAAGCTATAATCAAGAGTACCTTTAATGTAGCGAAGTATCCTTTTAGCAATCTCCAAGTGAGTTATAGTTGGTGGGAGTATTCACCGGATTGCAATTTTGCATTTTGAATCTTTCAAGAACTTTCTTTACATAAGTTTCTTGAAAATTAAAAATGTTATCTCCATTTTGTTTTACCTCAATTTCGAGGTAGTATGACATGAGCCCAATGTTGGTCATCTCAAATTCTTGAGCCATCATTCTCTTAAATTCATCAAACATGTTTTCATTGTTGCCGGTGAAGATCAAGTCATCAACGTACAAGCACACAATCATAAAACCTCCAAATGCATCATTTTTAACGTAAAGAGCATACTCATGTGAACATTTGATGAATCCATGATCTTGAAAATACTTGTCAATCCGGCTATACCATGCTCTAGGCGCTTGCTTCAAGCTATATAGCGCCTTCTTCAATTTCAAAACTTTATTTTCATGTTCCTTGACAACATAACCCAATGGTTGTTGAACGCACACTTCTTCTCCAAGGTATCCATTCAAGAAAGCAGACTTGACGTCTATTTGATAAATTTTCCACTTATTTTGAGCTGCTAAGGAAATGATTAATCGAATGGTTTCCAAGCGAGCAACGGGGGCAAAGACCTCTTCATAGTCAATGCCATGCTTTTGGCTATAAACTTTTGCAACAAGTCTTGCCTTGTATTTCTCCACTTCTCCTCAAATATTTTCCTTTACTTTGTACACCCATTTCACGCCAATTTCTTTTTGCCCTTCAGGAAGAGATGCTAGCTCCCATGTATTGTTCTTTTTTACTGCTCGGATCTCCTCATCCATTGCATGCCTCCATTTCTTGTCTTCCATTGCCCCTTCAAAGTTCAATGGCTCGGTGTCTGCGAAGAAACAAAACAAAGATGGATTATCAACAATTTCAGTTTTTACATAAATTTTTGCAAGATTTTTGATACGACTCGGTCCTTCGAAGGGACTATCATGAGGAGATTGAGGAGCAGATGCAAGAAAATGAGGCGGAGTGGCATCTTCACTTGCGTTTTGGCTAGAGTCCCCTTCTTGGAAAGGAAAAATTACGTATTCTTCATTTTTTGGAACATTCCAATCCTACGAACTTCCTTCGTCAAATTTCGCATCTCTACTAATAACAATCTTTCCATTGCAAGGATTGTAAAACTTGTAGCCTTTAGAGTTTGCATCATAACCGATGAAAACAAACTTCTCACTTTTCTCATCAAGTTTTAATCTCTTCTCATCTAGCACATGAATATAGGCAATACTATCAAAAACACGTAAATGAGAAACACTAGGTTTCTCACCACTCCAAGTTTCTTGTGGAGTCATGTCTTGAACACTCCTTGATGGGGAAAGATTAGACAAATACACGGCTCATGCAACAGTCTCGGCCCAAAACTCCTTCTCCTTACTCTTGCTCTTAAGCATACTACGAACCATGTTGATGATGATTCTATTCTTTCGCTCCACAATACCATTTTGTTGCGGTGATCTTGGAATTCTAAGGAAATGCTGAATTCCATTGGTATCACAAAAATTGTAAAACTTCTTGGAAGTGAATTCTCCACCTCGATCTGTCCTTAATGTTTTGATTGATTTGCCACTCTCATTTTCAACAAGGGTTTTAAATTTTTTGAATGCTCCAAAGATTTCATCTTTATTCTTCAAAAAATAAACCCAGGTCTTGTGAGAAAAATCATCAATAAATAGTAAGAAATAATTTGCTTTACCATGAGAGGATGGTTTGATTGGCCCACACACATCCTCATGAACAAGTTGGAGTAATTTTGTTGCTCTTGAGGTGGATTCCTTTGGATAGCTTCTTCTAGTTTGCTTGCCAACGAGGTATCCTTCACAAAGTTGATTGGGATGATTAATTTTTGGCAACCTATTCATCATTTCTTCATTCGTCAAGGTCTTCAAGCCACCAAAATTCAAATGACCAAATCTTAAGTGCCAAAGCTAAGAATTGTCTTCAACACAAGCTTTTAGACACCTTGGATGGTCAACATTAACATTAAGTAGAAACATTCTATTCTTCTCCATTAGTACCTTTGCAATCAGTTTATGAGAAACATCTCTCAAAATAAGACAACGATTCTTCAAGTGAATGTCATAGCCATTCTCAAATAATTGTCCCAAACTCAAAATATTAGACTTCAAAGTAGGTACATAATAAACTTGAGAAATCAAAAGATGACTTCCATTTTTAGCACGAACAAGAACATCACCTTTGCCTTTTATTGGAACTTTAGTTTCATCTCCAAAAATAATGTTGTCTTTTACTGACTCTTTTATTGTTGAGAATAACTCCTTATTGCCACTCATGTGATTGGCGGCACTGATGTCAAGGTACCACAATTGTTTATCCTTTTCTTTTTTGGTTGCCAACAACAACGACAATTCTTCATCTTCCTTTGCTCCAACATAATTCACTCTCTCTTCATTATTGGTGATGTCACTCCTATATTCGGAAGCATGGTGACCATATTTATGACAAGTGTAACATTGAACATTCGACTTGTCATATCTTCTTCCGCCACCTCTCTTGGAGCCATAGTTCCAACGCCCTCGTCCTCTCGATTGATTGCTAGATCCTTTATTATTCAAATTTTATTTTCCATCATTTCTTTCATTACCAAGACCATAATTTCCTCTGTGACCACGACCTTGACCATGAATTTTACCTCTTCCTTGAGATCATCCTTGCTCTTTCTATTGACCTCCCAAGGAGACATTCGTTTGAAGAACTTGAGCCACAGGTTCTCCTTTCTTCTTCAATCTTTCTTCATATGCTTGCAAGGACCCCATGAGTTGATCAAGGGTCGTGGTATCCAAGTCATTAGACTCTTCTATGGCAACACTAACAAACTCAAGTTTTGAGTCAAGCAATCTAAGAATTTTCTCGAAGACACGATTTTCTTCAATATTATCCCCTTACCGCTTCATATGATTGACAATGGAGGATACTCTAGTGAACTAGTCAAAGACAGATTCAGACTCTTTCATGTGCAGAGATTCGAGCTCCCCACGAAGGATTTGAAGGCGAACCTTCTTCACTTTTTCAATTCCCTTGAAATTGTTCTCGAGAATCTCCCAAGCTTCCTTAGCTTTTGTTGATGACGCAATTTTCTCGAACATGGCTTCATCTATGCCCATGTGAATAATAGAGAAAGCATGTTGATCAAACTTACGGTGCCTTTGCAAGGCATTCTTTTGAGCTTGACTAAAAGCTCGTTCATTCTCTGGTTCATCATAGCCTTTCTCTACAACTTCCCATGCCTCTTGTGAGCCGAGCAACGCATTCACGTGTATACTCCAATGTCCATAATTTTCCTTTATTAGTTTGGGAACAGCAAAAGGAAATGAACTATTCATCTTTGAAATGGCTTTGACACCACTTAGTTGGAAAAAAAAAAAAAAAAAGATTATGGGATGAAAGGCTAGAGAGAAAAATTCAGAGAATTCTCAAAAAGATTTGAATTCTATGGCTTAACTCATAAAATGTCTCAAGCACAAGGGCTTTTATAGGTACAAAGAATCCCAAATACATTGTATGAATTTAAGAGACTAATTAATGACTTTTCCTATATACTATAAATAATAGGATACAAAGAACCATTTGGATACATGATTTAAATAAATGCATGAATATTAAATAAATTAATTCATGTATTAAATTTAATTTTTTTCATCATTCATGAATTAAGTTTAATTTTTCAACAGGTTTTAATTGCACCTGTTGCAGTAGAAAGTTCGTATTTGAGATTCCATCTACATGTTGGGTGTTATATATTTTTATTAATTATTGAAAGAGTTTGGTTCTCCTATTTTGATGATGCTTTGTTAATGTTACAGAGACTTCCCATTATTTGTTATGGAACTCATAATTCACGATAAGCCATCAATCTCTACAGTTATGAAATCCATTCGTTGAGATTAATTGTCAGATTTTTACAGTTAAATTATGGAATTCTCAACATTACTTACTTTTTCTTGATAGTTTCGTTTATATGCCTTATTTGGTTTAGCTACTATTCTGTATGTTACATATTAAATGTGCGATATATCATCATCTTACATTTTTTATTTCTTCATGTTACTATTTTTGCAGGTGAATTTTGAATTCCCTTTGTCTGAAGAAAATCGGTTGCACACGCACATTCCTTTTGATGGTTGTAAAGCACTTGCATTAATATTTTGTCATTTTGTTTGATTAAAAACGTACATCTATTGTCGACTTCATCTAGTAACTAGTCCATATATATGTATATGCATGTATTCCAACTAATTTACTCTCATTTCGTTAAGTATATGATTGGATTAATTGAAAATGGTAAATGATGCTTATGACGTGAGATTTCATCTTTCAATGAAAAATTATTTACCTAGGCAATTCCAAAGGGAGATAAATTATGTGTTAGATTTTCGTTGAAGTCAAATGAACTTGGCATACACTGTTTGTGCAGGTATACTGAAATCAATATTGTTGGGGTTAAATTTCGATTTTCCAAGCTGTAGTGATGTTTTTGTGTCTTCTTATTTTTTATTACAAGCATCATGTTAATTGTATGTCCAATCAATTATTATGCTTGAAGAATTTGTTTAGTTCACTACTCTCCAACTACGAAATATCGAGAAAAATCAAAGTACACCTGTTATAAATTCTTGATTGAAGACTAATTCTTGACTGATCAGTTATGTGACTCATCTATCAAGAGAATTGTCATTCTCAAAATCTAGTTTCAGTTATTCTTGACAGATGATTAAATTTTGATCTGTTGAGTTATCTGTCATATGAACTTTTATTCTCGACAGATGAACTGTTGTTCTCAACAGTTAAAGTCAGTAATTCTTAATAGATGACTAGTTCTTGACAGATCAATTTTGCAGTCATCTATTCACATGTCCAACTTCGATTGATCTGAACATTATATGTATGTTTTGTATTAACACGTACGAATTATTATAATATGATCTTGTGTACTTTGTTCTTGCAAATGAATTTTGAATTCCTAGTTCCAGAAAAGGGGCGCTTGTGCACCCATATTTCTCGAAGGAACAATTTCAAGTTCATAAAAACAGTATTGGAGAATTCTAACTATCGGCAGTGAGAAGATTTCTATAACTCATGCCTAATCGAGTTATCTGACATACCTTTTTTTAGCCCAATTGATCCAACAACTACTATTAAGATTGATTAGAATAGATAAGGCAAAGAAGATTTGGTGGTTGTATATATCTGTGCTTATGCATCTCTGAGAGTTGTTGTTTTTCATATTTTGTGTTTGCTGTGGATGTAGGGTGGATGTTGCTATCTTTGTGATATGGGAACTTATCATTTTCTCTATCATTTATTTACATTGTAGACATTTATTGTTTGTAATTATAAAGCAAGATAGCCTGGCTCGAAAAATGAAGTGAAGAATGCTTTTCCCATTATTTATTTAGAAATCAATTAAGTGAAAACTCTACAAAGTGTAGCTCGTGAGAATCCTTGGCCATTGCTTTTATGGTGTAGATTTTATTTGTTTTAGAGGATTGGTTTCTCTTTATCTTTGACATATTTGTTGGTTTGTTTGATTAGCATAGGACAAAATTAAATTGCTTCATTAAATTCTAACTATGGGAATTTTAAAGATCAAAATACCTCAGGATGATGGCTTTTCTTGTTTTAACATATTTAGCAATTATTTCCACATCTGGTACACAATCATTGATTACCAACAACTACAAAAGGAAATTTTATGATAAAATGGTACTCATGATTGAAGATTCATATTTCCTTCCTTCCAAGAATTTCATTATAAATAGCGTGGCATTGCTTTCGTCTCATTCACACTTAAATACTCCTCCAGCTTTGTCACACTTATATAAATCAAATACAACCATATTGAGATAATGGGTTTGTCCATGGGAAGTAATGAACCATTCAATTTGAATGAGTCTTAGCCAATACTCGGTTTGTCCCCATTTTTCTACCATAATCGAATCAGATGATGAGGAAGTCACCTCTCCAAATGGTAGGAGAGGAATTTCTTCCATTCCTTTTTCCAATCTGGACGAAATTTCAAGTAAATGATCATAATCGCCGAACAATGTACTAGATGATATGTTCAAGTTCATGATTCTATATGAAGATAAATTCGATGACAATGAGTAGGAGAAAGTTCCACCTTCTGAGATTATTGTTATAAGTTCGGACGATTCCAATGAAGATAGTGGGGGGATTATACAAATGTTGACGACAATTGAAGTGGCCAATAACTGCATACGTCATCAACTATAATTATGTATTGTAGTTTTGTCATTGATTAATATAGTAACGTTTGTACCAAATGTAGAGCAATAACATATCTCTTATATATCTTATTTGTAGTCAAATTTCTACTTTGCAACCAAATGTTGAGAATTATAAAAACCTTCAGTTGGGACCGACAGTTTAATTGTCGAGATGTTATGAAATATTTTGTCTATATAAGTATTTTTCTTGTGAACTTAAACATGACTAATGTCTGCAAATGATAATGATAGAAAAATACTCAGTTCCACTCTTTCTTGCCCAAGAGTATTTGTCTTTTAGTAAGATCGGGCGTATTCACAATTCTAATCCATTTGTATCTATCCGAGCTCCTAGAATGTGATGACATTTGCTCATCACCATCAACAATAATAGCAGCCTCTATACCATGGAACGGGTCATTCTAATCTAATGTTGTAGCCCCAATATAAAAAATTATTGTTTTTGGTGTATTATCATTCGTGATACTTTGCATTTGATTGACCTCATCACGCCTTACATTTTGGTGAAATTCTGTTATGACTAATAAATGATTTTAGAAATTTGTATCCCTCCACATATTAATAATTGGAAGCTCGATTATAGTAATGCATATAGCCATTTTCTTATAAACTGATATATACTAATTTAAGTCTTCATCTTTGCGTAGTTTGGCCGGAGGTATATTCATGTTCAGACTTTGAACTTCAATTTAATTTGAGTGCGGGAACAAGAATACAAAGTCTGTCCTTTAAACATAACATAAGTTTAGGTAGGGTGATACTTGTCCGAACTACAATTGAAGTGGTTTTGTTCGATTTCCACTTCCATTCATTATCCATATGAATAAACTTGTTCCCGTACGATACGATAAATCTTAAATGATTACTCATATATGAAAAGTTGAGATTGTAATGATAAGAATTTTGCAAAAGATGTTGGCATTTAATTGCATGAAAGTTGCACATTTGAATATTTAAATCTATACAATAGATAACAGGTGAAATCGACAGTTGAAATATTTATCCTGATAGTTTTCAAATGTCAAATTCAATGGTTGAAATGTCTATTCCCACAGTTTCAAAATGTCGAATTTGACAATTAAATTGCCGTAACTGAGGAAAACCGTTTAATGTTAGTGTGATTGGAATAAATTGTTCACAACATTAAGTGGGATCATCAATATCGTTTTAACAAATGACAAAATATCATTCCCAAATAATTTGCACAATGAATCATTAAAGAGAGAATCCTTCAAAATATTTATTGGGTTTGATTTGAAGAAATTATCCAAAACGTTAATGGTAATCATCAATTCTCAACTACAACTTAATAACATTTTCCCAAATAGATAACTCAATACTTTATTAAATACATAATCATTCACAGCATTTTGTAGAGGACATTGATATATTTATTCCGAAAGATTTGAAAAATCAAACAATTTAGTGAATAATAATAATAATATGCTAACATCTCAAAATGGAAGATGAATCTAATAGTAACTTCTTTTTGACGAAAGGAGTGGAGAAGATGAAAAAAATTAGGGTATGTTAATGGTAAAAGAAATTGGTTTATGCTCACTTTTGAAAACCTTTTTTCGTTTTTCTTTTTGTTCAAAAATTCATATTATCGAATGCAATATACATATATCCAATTTTTATTGCACACAAATCAAATCATCACATCATAGCATTAATGGACATACAAATTAAGCATCAATGAGTATTAAATGTGCCCAAAAAGATATCAACAAGGGTTATTTAGACATTTCACACCAAAAAGTGACATTTTTTTTAAGCACCATTAGTAAAAGTAATAAATTTTAGTGTATTTTCAAATTTAGTGAAATCTTTAAAAAATACCCATTACAATAATGTCATCTTCTAATAATCTTTGCAAAAATGTTACTTTTGGACTTGCCAACTCAAACTTTAATAATTTCCACAAAGCCATAGTGTTCATCCCCTCGTTATCTAATCCTAAACTTCCCAAATCAAACCCTAATTAAAAAAAATTACGCGTTTCTTCTTCCCAAATTCAAACTTGGATTAAATCCAAATTCTGAAGGTAAGCGACGAAATGAAACCTATATACGTCATCGGGGCTGCGATTTCCTTTTTCCAAACTTTAACAAGTAGATTTTCCCCAATTTTTAAAGATCAGCAGACGCATTGAAATCGTAAATTTGTACTCAGCCCGTCGTTTTTATTCATTTGTTGGCTATCGTTCACATTAAATCAGGTATTAGCTTCATTTTATTTTCTTGTTTTGATTCTATGGTGCAAGTTGGTTTTCTATTTAAAAGTGGAAATATGGATGATTTGATGTACAAACAATCCGCTATATACATATATAAATCGATTTCTTTCGTATTTCCCCCAAGATTTAATTAGAAGGTTTAGCTTCCTCAAGTGTTAATTCTATTTCTTTGATGGGGTATGTTTTTTCTTGAGGAATTTTGGTTGGTCATGTTTTTTCTTGAGAAATTTTAGTTGGTCTCTATTATTTTACCAGAAGTAATGATTTTTCTCTTAATTTCTTTGTTTTGCACGACATTTCCATGTGTGTATCGCAAATTTTAGACTTTCTTGTTTTGAGACTATGAGAAGTGTGTTCATATTATTGAGATATTGTAAATAGTGTGAAAAGTAAAATTTCCTTTAATAACATGTGATTTTGTTTCTTACATATGGGGAATAAATTGGGGACGAAGATGGGCGAGAAGTACACTAAGTATATTTTAGCTATATGCTGAACCCATAACTATGAATTTTGAATTATAAATTGACATTACCCCAAGTGAATTTTAGCCATTTACTGAATCCGTAACTTGGTATCTACAATTTGCTTTTGAAGGAGTTTGATTGTAACATTTCAATGCATAATATATCTCTTAATTAATTGTTGGATTATTACATGGTTGCCTTATGTTGTTGCTATGTAGGATTCCTTCCAATCATGCTTGCCATTGATATTGACATTAAGTTAGCAATATACTCTTTTATATTAATGTTAAGTGATAAGCTACTTGATTAGAACAACTTGTGTGCTCTGTTATTTTACTTATGTGAGTGATGTTGTTACGTAAGCTGTTATTAGATTTTAATGAGAAATTTATACTAATCAAATTTATCATAACCTAAACCCTTCCTGTCTTGGAATACCGATTTCAATGTGAAATGTAAATGTCAATTATAACAGTTATGGAACCCTCTATCAAGGTAAAATGTTGTTCTCGGCAATTAATTGCTTGAATTCTCATACTGTATGAAAGCATTACCCTAACCATTGAGTTAAGTACGCCATTTATCATCCCAAAGATAACCAAATGGAACCTATGCCATTGATGGATTATAAATATCACATTTTGATCACTTTTCTCGAGTGTTTATCATATGCCAATTTAGTTCAGGTTATTTTCTATGTGTGTTGTGAATAAAATATATGGCATATCATCATTCAACTTTTATTATCTCTTCATGTTACTAGCTTTCACAAATGAAATTTGATTTTTTTTTTGTCTAAAGAGGATCGATTGCTTGTGCTGTCTATGTGTGTTCATTTATCTCTCTCATTATATAAGTTGAGAAATTGTACTATTTGCATTTTTTACTATGCGAAAATATGCACTTTTAATTATAGACTGGAACTAGAAAATAGGCACTTTTAATTACTAATACTTCATAGATAACATAAACAAACATATTGATATATTAGTTGAATCATCTATCGATATGAACTGTCGTTATCGATAGATGCACTATTGTTCTCGACAGATGACTGCTTCTCGACAAATCAATTTTGCAATCATATGTCGACATGTCCAACTTTGATTCATCTAAAAAATATGTGTGTTTTGCATTAACGTGTACAAACTATTATAATCTGATCTTTTTTGCTTTCATGTTGTACCTTGTTCTTGCATATTAAAATTTTAAATTTCTAGTTCCCAAAAATGTGCACTTGCCCACCTCAATTTCACAAATGAGGAATTTCAAGTTCATGAAAATCGTATTGGAGAATTTTGATGATAGACTGTAGGAAGATTTCGGTAACTTATGCCTTGGGCTCTTGGCCAAGCTATCTGACATACAATTCTCGACCCAATTGATCCAACAACTAGTATTCAGAATAGAACTGATAAGGAAAATGAGTTATAGTTTAATGTACAAGGGCACTTGACAAGGTTCAAACTGCAAGAGTATGTAGTTGTGATGGGACTAAAATGCAGTCTCTCCTCGAAAGGCGATGAGTTTACTGAAGTCTTGGAAAAAAAGGAGGCTAAAGGACAAATACTTCAAATATAGTACAAGATTTTATGTGCCCAACTAGAGAAAGCTTTTCTCTGATCGTCGACGCCCTAAGTTGACCCATACAAGTTCAATCTTGCTTTAATTTTCGAAGGAGTATTCAGTAGTCTAGATAATAATGTATGTATCAATATCGACACATTATCCATCATCGACAACCTGGATATTTTTTTTTGACTATCCTTGGGGAAAAGTGGGCTACAATCGTTTCTTGAGGGGATCTAGAGGGTGGTTGGACAAGAAAATTTCGTGATGTTAAGGTAAAGATGGAGAAGGAGATCACGTGGTTGGAACATATGGTTTGGTATGGCCAACTCTATCACATTGAGTGTATTTTCTGATTCGTAGAGTAGACTCGTAACTGGATCATTTACGTTGTATTGTGGTTTAACTAGAGGAACAACCCAGTCCACTTTTCACGTAACATGATACATTGCTTTGCTATAGGATCCCTCCAATAGCCTGACGTGTAATCATGGGAGAATTGATCTTACAATGACTTACCTCTCAAACGAGCAGCAAAAGTTGCATTGCATACGATTCAGTTGAAACTTACAATAAGTGAATGCATTTTCCAAAAAGAATACCATGAACGTGTCATTGGATATTCCAACCAGTATTAATTTGTTCGTCAAGTCATGAGCTCAAAGCATAGTGTCAGCTTTGAATAGTATCCGTAACTCACTCTCCATCGTCGATGATAATACGGTGCTACATTTGGTTGCATTTGTTCGACGTTTGTAAAATCACTTCTACATAGTACTTCGAATGTGTTCGACCAAGCATGTGGTTGGTAACGAACGAGCATGTCATGTTCAAAGATTCTATGTTATTGTTTGTCATAATGTTGTATCATTGGCCATCTAATAGTGCTCGTGACCAATATGAAAAATATGCTCGCTCCATGTACCCGTAAAATCTCGTACTTATCTTACAAATCTGTTCCATAAGTCGCTTGAACTCTTCAACCTAATAAGTTATGGTAGCTCGTTTGAATAGAAATATTGAACTTGTTTTGTTGTGCCATTAGATTAAGTTCTTTTCCGCATGTCAAATACAACAACTATGGTGAGACAAAAGAAAATAAGTGAGTATTGATTTTTTCAATTATGTTTTCTTATCCGAAACAAATATGAGTTCATCTGAGTCATCTATAAGATATTTCAATTTCAACAAAAACTACATCCACGATTTATTTATTTCAGCATCCACAATCCTCATGCTAACTGATAAATATGTTTGTTGACATCTTGGACAGTTGCGAGTAGAAGTATATCTTTGTACAAACCTTTCAAATAACTACCATCAACATAAGTAGTGTATGTAACTATGGATGCTTGCACCAAAAGTTAAGAAAAAGTAATGAAAACTTTTATGAAAATCAATTTCGATGTGGGTTACTGTACTCAGGTTACTCTCTCATAGGACATGATAATATGAAGCTAATTTTATTCTTTTTAAAACTATCCTCTGATATATTATGTTGCATACGTAAAGCAACCACCTTTCCCTATGTGCTTTGTTGTAATCAATTTTGACATCGAACTCACTTTCCATATAATGTACAATAGCAGTGGGATCATACGATCGGTTTGGATTATCCAATCTTCCCATCATGTGCTTAGCAGTTTCAAAACTTGTGGCATATCGATGTGTGCTACCAAGAAAATCTGCGTAACATGGTGCACATTGTTGAATATATAATTATAAAAATTGCAGACCGCTTCATTGTTGAAGCATGTAACATCCACTTGCAATTATGGTCTGTGCGTACAGTAATTAGCATTTTGATGCTTACCTACTTACTCGAAATTGGAACTTGTCTTGGAAAGCAAGTACACGAATATTTGAGTACAACTCTTTCTTGCTAAAAAATATTTGCCTTTTTATTAAGATTGGATGTATTCACAATTGTGAAAGACCCAAAAAAATGTTGAAATATTTTATTTTTAGTCCATTAGCCCACTAACCATTAACTAGACCACCCTTTGTAAAATCAATTTCTTATTTTAATTCTTGGCCCAAAAATTGTTTTTAGTATACAACAGCCCATTACCCAATTACACAAGAAATATCTCTTCATTCTTTCCACCATTCCCATAGGATTTAGTTGAAAATTTTGAAAAGCAAAAATTCCCGAATCTTTGAATAACCTTAATCTCTAATCTTTCTATTCTTTTCCTAAACTACCATCTCACCAGTTTCGACTGCCGACACCTACTATCGACAACAAATAACGAAGAAAATTTGAATTTTGAAGAATTTCGGCCAGCGACCCCTTCGATTTGAATCCCATTTTCAGTCAACAACTCGTTTCCTTCGATTATTGGTTAGTAATTGTGGCATTTTTTTAATAGTTATATCAAAATAACTTTATTTATTTATTTTTTCATTCATTGTGTTTCTCAAACTTGGAGGGTTATTGTGGATTTTTAAATTATAGATTTATATCATATTCTGATGTCTTATATTTTTTGCTATGTGTAATATGTTTGATAATTTTATATTTGTGTTATGTTTTTGGTTATATTCTTATGCTACAATTTTAATTTTTATAACATATTCTGATGATTTTGCTATGTCATGTTTATGGTTATAATTTTTTATAGGCATTTGATTGGGTTGTTTTTAAAGCATCGAAATAAGTTTAATAATTCATCTAATTACCCCGTTCACTTTGTCGGCAACGAACTATGTAAGCACTAATAAGATATCTCGCTTGACCTTGAATTATATTTTATGTTGTAGTATGAGTTTATTAGGATTCTAGGATTTGGTATCAAACTGTTAACTAATATTAATATTTTTGAATTGTTAGACAAGTAGTTGGATTGTTGTTAGTTGGATTTTAAAAGGTTGGGCCTTATCAACCAAAATTTTTGGAGTATAAGAGCAAAAAGTATGGAAACAAAAATGTTGATTTTAGGGCATTGGTGCAATTAGTATTTTTTGGTTGGAATCTTCACCTTCAACACATAAGGCATATTGTTTTTTCCGTTTCCATTTTTTCAATGACAGTGTTTTACCTAATATTTCATTATTGGATACCATTGGATTTGATAGTTGGTAGAGGGTTGGCTAGGGAAGTAAATGTGCATTTCTTGTTCATATTAATACAACATCTCTATCGTATCATAATGACTGTAAGAGAAGAGCTGGAATTCTAATAAAACCAACTGAACATATTGACAAGGTAATGCATGCTATATCAAGCAAGGAAAATAAAAAAAAATTATTTGCCCTTAATGACTACAATTATAGGTGTTCAGTGGTTAGCACTTCAAGTTTGTTCATTTAGCGGCAATGATGAATCTTCATCTTTACTGAATCGTGGGAATTTTCTTGAAATGGTGGACGCATTTGGAAAAATAAATACAAAAATAGGACAAATTGTGTAAGGTAATGCTAAAAAAAAAAGCTACATACACATCTCCAAACATTGAAAAAGAGATTTGGAACATTGTGGCCAATAGAGTAAGACAGAGAATTTGTGAAGAAGTTGTGGAGCAAAGTTTAGTATTTTTGTTGATAAAGCACAAGATGAATCCTCACAAAAACAAATGGCCATTATCTTGACGTTTGTGAGCAATAATAGAATTTTGACAGAATGTTTTTTTTTTTTTTTTTGCAATTAAAAGTGCTAGTGACACTACATTATTGAATCTCAAGAATAAAAAATCTAATATTCTTGTTTGTTTCAACCTTCAAGTGCAAAACATGAGAGGCTAAGGGTTTGATTGTGCTAACAATATGCGTGGTGCGTGGAATAGACTACAAGCATTATTTCTTAGAGATTGTACATATGCATATTATGTCTATTGTTCTGCCCATCGTTGAGAACTCACGTTGGTTTTGGCAACTAGGGATGTCACAGATATTAATTTATTCTTTTCTTATTTGGACAATGTTATTATTATGATTACATAATCTCTTAAGTGCATTAATGAGTTGAAAGTGCCCAATGAAAAGAAATTGAACATTAGTTGGAAATTGGAGAACGAGAGTCCGGAAGTGAGGCTAATCAAATTGGTAATTTACAATGAGCCGGAGGTAGTGTTTGGTCTTCTCATTACAACTTTGTAAAGAGTTTGACTGATATGTATACTGCAACTTACAAAGTGCTTGAGTATCTTATTGATCATTCTCCAAATATAAGATCTCGGTCTGAAGTGGATGGGGTATACAAAAACATGACAACATTTGAATTTGTATTTATTTTGCACTTAATGCGCTGAATGTCGACAATTACAGACGTGCTTTGTCAGGCCCTTAAGAAAAAGCTCAAGAGATCTTAACTGTCATGAGATTTGTCATACTACAAAAATTATCCTTCAAGAATTGAGAAAAGATGGCTGGGAAAAATTTCTTAAAGAGGTGAACTTTTTTTGCTCAAAAAATGATATGCCTATGCCTAACTTTGATGGTTCATACATGGTTGTTCTTGTGGTCGTGAGTATCCTACCATCGAAGATCATTATCACTTTGATATTTTTAATATAGCCATCGATTTACAGAGGATGGGGTTAGTACAACTCCTTTCTCTCGGTGCGATGTTGGGTCCAAAAAATTCTTTTGAATCATTTAACACGGATAATATTTGCAAGTTTCCAGAGAAATTTTATTTGCAAGATTTTACACAACAAGATATTTATTTTTTGAAAGTTGAGTTTTAACGTTATCAAGTATCTACACTTTCTGATTTATGTCGTGATTGGTTGCAAGTAGAAGGTCGAAAAGTTATGTCATTTTTGACTAAATTCATTGGCCTAGTATTGACACTACTTGTTTTAAGGCTATCATGGAGTGAGCATTTTTAACAATGAAACATTTGAAGATGGAAATTTGTAACAAAATGGATGATGGTTTTCTTGCTGATTGTTTGACACTTTACATTGAGCAAGACTTTTCTTTGAATTTAGATCTAGATTCTATTATTGATGAATTTTATGCTATAAAGCATCTCGGGTATAACCATAACAGGTAAAATTATATTATGACTTTTTTGTTATATGAATTTTATTCGTACATTGAATTTCTAAATTTTCGCCTCCTGTAACATTAATTCATGGCTCCATCCTTGTCTTGGAATGTGATGACATTTGCTCATCAATGCCAACAATATTAGTAGCCTCTGTACCATGTAACGGGGTATCCAAAATCTCATATAATGGTATAGCCCCAATATAAAAAATTAATGTTTGATGTGCATTATCGTTTGAGACACTATGTATTTGATTGATCTTATACGCTATGACAAACGATGGATTCTGGAAATTTGTATCCCTTCTTATGTCAACAATTGGAAGTTCAATTTCCTGAAGAACAAAGCATATAGTAGTTTCACCGATATGTACTAGTTTAGGTCTTTCTCTTCGCGTATTTCGGTCGGAGGTATATTCATGTTTCGGACTTTGAACTTCAATTTAATTTTAATGTTCGAATCAAGAATGCCAAATTTGCCCTTCAATCATAGCACAAGTTCAGCTAGGATGATACTTGTTGGAACTACAATGGAAGTGGTTGTCCCTTCTCTACTTCCATTTATCATCCGCTTGAATAAATTTTTCCTCATGCGATATGATAAATCCGAAATAATTTGCAATGATAAGAATCTTACACAATCAATATGTCGGAATTTAATAGTATGAAAGGGTCACATTTAAATATTTAGATTCATACATTAGCAAAAAGTCAAAATGACAGTTGAAATGTCTATCCCGACAGTTTCCAAGTTTCAAATTCTACAGCTGATGTGTCTATCTCACCAGTTTTGAAATTCAAGTTCGACGGTTGAAATGTTTAACATGATGATTTCTAAATATTGAATTTGACAGTTGAACTGTTGAAACTGACGGGAAGTATATATGTGGGTGATTGGAATAAATTCTTCATTACATTAAGTGTGGTCATCAATATTGTACTATTAGATGACAAAATCTTCTTCCAAATAATTTGCTTTGCAAATTATTAAAGAAGCAATCATTGAAAATATTTATTGGGTTTGATTGGAAGAAATTATTCAAAATATTAATGGTGATAATCAATTCTTAACTACAATATGACATCTTCCCAAATAAATCACTCAATGCTTCATTAATTATGTAATCATTCACAATATTTTCTAGAAAATATTGGTATCTTTATTTCAAAATATTTGAAAAATCAAACAAATCAATAAATAATAATTTTAAAAATTTGAATAAATATGACCAAGTTGTATTTAATATTTCAAAAGTTGTAAATTATAAGATAATAATATAAACAATTTGTAATATGCTAACATGTTAAAATGAATGATGAATCCAATGGTAATGTCTTCTTAATGAATGAATGATAAATATGGTTAGAAAGTTAGGATTTATTAATGGCAGAAGAAATCGGTTTATGATCACTTTTTATTTTTTTTTTTATTTTTACTAAAAAAATTCATATTATCCAAAATAATATATATACATCCAATGTTTATGGTATACATCCATTCTAAAATAAATTTTGGGATAGTTGGACGTTTCATTTTTTTGTAGCTTTTGTTCTAATATCGGTCCTGGTTCAAAACTTTTTGATACCATGTGGATTGCAGAAAACTTATGAAGGTCCATTAATTGATCTTATATTTTAACCTATTTTTAAACGGATAAAATGGTGACTATATATTTTCTCACGATTAATAACTAAAAAACATAAATAAAAGAAGTAAAAAAGAATTTATTTATCATCTCCTCCAAACCTCCAACCTTACCTAACCCATCTACCCTCCACATGCCATCGCCACCACATGTTACCTGCTACCGTCGTTGCTAAGTTGTAGGTCCTTGATAGATTGGCTTGTGATTATCTGACGGCAATTACAAAGGTGGTGATTTGAGGCGTCTAATTAGACTTCCGTTGTAAGTCCCGAATTTTATATTCTTAAGTTGATTGATGTAACCCATTTAAGAAATGAACTTTAAAAGTTCGACACATTTAAGGTTATGAAAACCCAAGCAATATGTTATTTAAAAACTAAAAAATTTAAAATATTTAGTTTAAGTAAATTCGATTCCAAAGATTTAATGAATAACTAGGTTTTTATAATGATCATTTGCATGGTATTTTACATAAATAACCCAAGCTTAAATCATCATATATACGTTCTTATAAAATTATTTTTGAGTTAAAAACTCCTTATTTTGCACATTACGAACAATTATATTAAGTTAATTTGATGGAATAATTGTTCTATTAGTGGACATTCATAGAGATAAATTACAAATCATATTAAATAGTTCATTTCCTTTATTTTTCATTATGTGACCGCTTTATAAAATATTTTATAAAATTTATTTAATTTATGGGGATAAAATTCTTCAAGTTCTTAGTTAAAGACTCAA
The DNA here is from genome assembly GCF_002742605.1 of Olea europaea var. sylvestris. Classification (NCBI taxonomy): domain Eukaryota; kingdom Viridiplantae; phylum Streptophyta; class Magnoliopsida; order Lamiales; family Oleaceae; genus Olea; species Olea europaea. The sequence goes on along the minus strand of NW_019232668.1, from coordinate 23,215 downwards.
TTAACCAGGTTAATGATATTATATAACCATCTCATTTAGTTTTTCACTAAAAAGGAAGGTTACAAGAGGAGATAAAATCACTTTTTCACTACATATCTTTTCAAATCCGAATTTATTTTTATTTTCTCTAAAGAATATATTTTGTATTAAGTTACGCTTAAAGAAATAGTAAGGGTGTGAGGGAGATCTTTTTTACACATTTTGTTCTTTTATATTTCAAGAAAATCAAGGTAGGTGGTGCTAAGTATTTGTCATTTTTGTTCATTACATGAGTCCGATTTTGTTGGAAAAATAGGCGATTTTTGTGTAAATATTTATCAATTAACATAATCAATTAAATGACATAAACATAATTTTAACAATAATATAAACATAAAAAGAGAAGAGTTAGAAATGTAGGTTTTAGGAAGTCACGTCAAGGACATTATCCTAAAGTTATGTTGTCTTCCCTTCTTGAGTTCCTTTCGGCACTACATAGCTCCAAGATAAAACTCATGTTGCTCACAGCTGGTTTTCCTTCTACGGACATGACTATAGGGAGATGAATGAACGAGCCGTTCATCAAATTGCCAAAATAGTATAGTATAAAATTGTAAAGAGAATAATACTTCAAATTGTTATATTTTAGTGCTATTTTTCAATGAGATATAACCACATGTGAATATTAACCTCCAAACTTAAACCATTCAAATATAAGTTATAATATGAATTATGATATTTTAATTTGTGTTAAAACTGATTATTAAATAAAAAACATAAAATTGAATTATTTAAATATTGAAAAGTTAAAACATTATTTTTATGTTACAATAATCTTCCACAAGTTTTAAATTTTCAAAATAGATAAATATATAATATATAGTAGCAACGTTATACCGTGTAATAGATATAGGCGTTTTTTAGACTTGAACCTCACTTAATGAAAATAATTTTCATTTGAGGAAGCCATAATGGATTAAGCTTTGAATTAGTTCCATTTGGCCAAACTTTAATTGTCTTATACATAGTACCGATTTAAGCTCTAGTTCATAGAGGGTAGTGCTCTTAATGGCCACGCATTCTAATCTTGATTCTAGTAAAAGTCTATAGGAAATGAATAATGCTATGTGAAACCTTACACCCCCTCACAATAAGGGAGGTCACAAATATTTTATTGTGTCTGGACCTCTTCCATGTGAGTGGAGTGTAAAGTTGTGTGTAAATGGTTATGTACATGTAGCATCGTCCATAGGAAATAGCCCAATCTCATAAGCCTTATGGCAACTCTTACATAGTTAAGTCCTCCAATGGTACCTGTGACCCACACCTCGCGATAATTCTTCCTTAATACTCATTTATTGTTAAACCCTTTCTGACATCACATTTTTTTAGCACTATTACCGTAGGGATGGGCACAAATAAAAAAGTGCTATTATAAGTCACTCAATACGAGTTGTTTCTACCATATTGAACCTTTTTCATAGGATCTTTTATCACAAAGGTTAAGTTACTCCCGTATGTGACTCCCTTATAGGCTTAGCCCATCTCCCTTAATGATTTATGTATATCCATCGTAAATTATACTTTATTTCATGTCCTTCTTTGAAAAATAATTTGCTACCATTAATTTGTAAAACTCTTATTCTCCGCTTGCATATCTGCATATCTGCAAAGTCTTTTATTTTTTGAAAGTATCAATAACACATATTTAATTATAATAAGATAAACACATGAAATTTAGAAATTGACTTCTAGTAACATGTTTGAATATATGCATCCGTTCAACTCTTGTATTTCACCCGCAACCTTCAGATTTAACCTGAACACTTTACTTAAAACATCAAATTTACGACTAAGAATAATGATAAAATAAAAAGGGTATGTATATAAAATTTTAAAATGGTCATGAATATTTAGCACACATACATCAAAATGTTTAATAACACTAAACTTATGGAACATCTTTTCCATAATGAAATTATCATTAGGATGATAACATGGTTAATTAACGTTAAGATTTAACAACAGTGTAAATGAATTGTACAAGAGAAGGCTTCCCAATTTTTGTAACTGCGAATTTCAAAATAATATTATAAAATTTTCTATTACTAAATTTAATAATATTAATTTATAAAACCCATCACCAATAATTGACATGAATAATATTACATTTTATACATGAAAAGATCCCTTTAGTTTTTCCTGTCATTTGGTTGCCATAAAAATTAAGAAATATAGAAATATGGATCCGTAGCATATAGATAAATAGGGGTAATATAACTTCATAGCACATATGCGTGCTACATCTTCTGTGTGCAAAATAAGAAGAATTAGATACTATTAATAAAATTTCTGAATTATACTATTTATAATTCAGCCAAAAAATTGCTGGTAAATTGAACCCATAATAATTTTATGTTTCCTAGGAATTAAAATTTCAACTATTGCATTTATCAAGCAACAATTTTTGTCTTAATATGTTTTAGCATGTGGCTAAGCAAATATATTGTATATATTCTTCGAAATCCAAAAACTGAATAAATTGTTGAATAACATTTTTTTCCTCTGAACTTCTAACCCTATCATTGATTAAGAGTAATAAATTGAAATAGAAAACGCCCAGCAGAGTAGAAATCATTAGAACAGAAGAGGGTCCTTGAGCTGGATCTTTTCCATTTTCTTGGTCATAGAAATATTTCTACACACTCATTCAACACTACGGCAACAGTATTTGACGACCTCGCCAATATCTTTGTTAAAAGATGAACAAAATGTTAATGTTTCAAAATTAAGAAATATAGAACGAGAGCACTTCAACAATAGATACTTTAGCTAACAAATTTGGCAAAGTGAGATCATATATCTAGTTGATAACATGCCAAAAATATCAAACTGAAGCAACAAATCCAAAAATACCAAGTACCTGAAAACCTTAAGGGAAAAAGTAACTGGAACAAAATTAAAATTTTCTTCGCTATGCTTTGCTAGATCTTTTGAGATCAAAGGCTTTTGGGTCCTTACTACTAAGTAACTATCACGCGTCATGTTAAAGCTTTCAACCAACTAAGGCCTTCATTATTTGCGAAATTGGAAAACATAAGATTCAATTTAATTTGAAATATGCATTTTTTTTTAACTAGAGTTTAATCAAATAATGTTTCAGAACCTTATCATTTTAGGATTTGGTTCTAGTTACGTAGGTCATGTTTAATCCTATTTAATTGAAAACAGTTAGAACAGTGTCTCAAGAAATAGACGCCGACTAGCCTAGCACGATGAAGATAAAATACGAGGCTACACATTTTGATGAATAGCATAGAAATAGAGAATGCACATTGTTTATACTTGATGTATATAAATCAGAGAATAGATAGAAAGATCTAACCATCGGAGTAGTTCATCAAGTTTCCCCAATTTAAAATAATCATAGAATCACATCAAGGAAGTGCTGCCTGCACATGAGTTTTGACACTTGTCCTCTCCCTTGATTGACATATTTGAATAGAACTTCTATAAAAGTTTGAAATCAGGCAGAACTCGTAATGCAAAATGCAAGAACATGAAGAATGAAACATCTGAGACTAAGATGAATTTGGTTTTAGAACAAATTTGGTTCAGTTTGAAGTTTATGCACTATTTCAACTTTCTAAGTTGTTATAATTTATCATTGACTAGAAAAGACGAACTTTCTTCCGTATACATCATCATTCCTTGGACAACAAATAATGACTTTGTGATATAACCAAGGACATAGCATTTTTTGACATAAAGATTTGATATTTTAGGGTAGTGATAGATGTTCATACTTATGTAATAAAGAGTCATTTCTGGCTAGTTAAAAGAGGAAAAATCTCTGAACAATTTTCAATTAATTAAGTTCATGGAAATCAATATTGGGAATAAATCTAATTATGTTTCATTTTTTATTTTTTAATTGCTACCTTATTCTGCAGCAAACATTGACAATGAGCAAAACCTTAACAAGAACGATCAGATTATAGTATTCAGATTCCTTTACATATATCGTTGAATTTCTGGAGTTTGTAAATGAGTATGATCACAGAATTTCATGCAGTTTGTAATTCTACTGATGTATTACTCTAAGATATTTTCCATGAACAGTGTCTTTGAAGAACAAATCCCCATTTTTATATATTTTATATGAAGCCATCATTTTAACCATCTTAAAATAAAGCATGAAACAACTCCTACTCAATAATATAAACAACTCAATCAAATTTACAAGAGCAGATCTTTCTATCTTTTTTTTTTTTTTTTCCCCTTGATTCTTGTTTCTTTTTTTAATGCATCTATCTTTTAAATTTGATGATCATACCATATTTAATCTACAAGCAAATCACCTAGCACAACTTTAGATTGTTGCGAAAATGGGTGATTTGTGTATACTTATTTATCAATTAACATAATCAATTAAATAATATAAACATAAAAAGAGAAGAGTTAGAAATGTAAGTTTTAGGGAGTCACATCAAGTACATTGTCCTAAAATTGTATTGACTTCTCTTTGTGCGAGTTCTTTACACACTACACGATTTCAAGATAAAATCCATATTGCTCACAACTAGTTCTCCTTCTATGGGCACGACACCAGGGAGATGAATGCATGAACATCTCATCGAATTGCCAAAATAGTATAGTATACAATTGTAAAGAAAACAATATTTCAAGTAGTTGTAATCTAGTTCTATTTTTCAATGAGATATAGCTATCTTTTATAGGTGAATATCAAACCCACAATTAAACCATTAAAATATAAGTTATAATATGAATTATAATATTTTTTTATTTGTGTTAAAAACTGATTATTAAATAAAAAAACATAAAATTAAATGGTTTAAATATTGAAAGGTTAAAAGCTTATTTTTATGTTATAACAGATTTGTGATGATAGCTTTTGATCTTTTGACGACCATTAATCAATTTTTCATAGTATACTTTAATATTTTATAATCGCTTAAGTCAAATTGTTAATAAACAAGATTGACTTGTTTGTTATAATAAAAATTTTAAGGTTATAATCAATCGTAGGTCAACAATATTCTATTAATAAAATAATTTTCTACGTAAACAATAACTTTTTATTTTTTAACCACGTATTCTTCAATAAAACAATTTTTGATAAAATCTATAAAATCCATAACAAATACCCATTTAATATCTGGTCAATTTCATTTTAATTTTAAGTATATTAAGGGGTGTTTAAGAGGGGGCAAGTGCCATGTGCCTGCTGAGGTATGTGACATATGTCCATTGGAAGGTTGATTCCTTCACTATCAGTAAAGGTTCAAGTGTTGAACATGAGATTTTGCGGTCTTTAAGCAAATTTTATGTGACACCTTCCATAAATAGTTTAAAATAAAAGAAAAACTGGTTGGCTAAATTTTACACCTTCATTTTGTTGTGTTTTGTTTTTCATTTTCGAATGGAGTAGGGTAGGGGGAAGTAAAATAGTAAAGAATTGACCGTTCACAACTTCACTATTAATATCTTGGGCAATGTATTATTTACAAAGACCAATCATCGAATCTCATAAGCACACACAGAGAGGCAACGAACAAAAGTGGAAATAAATACCTCAGGTTCATGGCTCTGAAATTTAGTTTTGTAACGAAACTCTGGATGGCGAGTACCTGGATAGTCTATCCTCTCCAAATCTTTTCTATTTCCACCAAGTTGCAAAAGGAAAAGGTAAGAAATTTGACTATATTTAAGTAAAGTAGCACATGAATATTTTGAACATCACCTCATTTCCTTCAAAAAACTCCACCGTTCCACCATGGTCACCGGAAGCAAGGTGGTCACCACTTTTATCAAACTTGATTGCAAAAATTATATCAATTGAAAGTTAAAACAAAATAAGCATATTAGAATATCTTAGGTTCATGCTCTAAACTCAATCTCTTACAATTCGCGAACTCATGTATCTACCAGAACCAGTACTAAAATAACAGAGAAACAAGTCAATCCATAGATATGCCATGAGAGTAAATAGAAGGTGCTCTATTGCATGTTCTCCAGGACTTGAAATTAGAAGACAAATTACAGAATATGGACAAACTCTGATTTGAGTCCACAGAGCTAGCATTAGCGAAGAAATACAAAGCTGAAGAAGAATGTCCAAAGAAATTCTTGATGTCAAGGTATTTCTATTTTAAGTTTCTTGAAAACATTCCATTTCTTTTCTAAGTGCATGAATTCCACGTGGAAGGAATTATTGCTAGATTCCTAGGGAATTTGAAATGATACATAAAGAAGATTCTTTATAGTTCCGAAGATTACTCTTTGGAAGAAGTTCAGAAAGTGATTAGAGTGAAAACACTTATAAAGGCACATCGAAAGCCAATGCTGTTGAAAAGATCGAGCCGTCCAACAAATCAAACAAGAGGAAACCTTCTAAAAAATTTAACAAGTTTAAAATTAAGCTGAAGGAAGATTGTTTTGTATATGAAAAAGTCAGAAATTTTGCAAAAGAATGTCTACATCGAAAACACATTGTGGCTACCGTGAGTGAAATCAATGATATCAAAGGCAAAGTCTCGGGTTGGTGGTATGATATGTGTACAACTATTTGAAAAAGCAATAGTTCGACCCAACCAACACCTAGAGGGGGGGATGAATAGGTGTTTATGCGGAATTAAAACAATTAATTAACTGATGCAACAAGTCACATCAATTATGTATTGCCTAGATTCATTCACATACTTTATCTACCTAAATTGAATTACCGGTTGAAAAATAAATAACAGAAAGCAGTAAAAAACACAACAAAATGTTGATGGAGAAAACCCAACTGGGTAAAAACTCCGGGCACAAGCTAGTAGAGATCCACTATAGAAGATATTGACTTACAGTACGTCAAACATTATTGATTCTAACAATATTCTGACCTCCTTACTGTATCGACCACAGCTATCCTGGATTTTGCAGATCTGCGCCAAAATCTCAACTTTGAATATCTTCTACCTCCTGTGAATCACCAAGTACTCCAGCTTTTCAAGCAATTTCCTTCCCGGATCTTCAAACAGATGATCTTCTGGAAGTTTATATGGAGATATGAAAAGTTGTTTTGGTTTTGTGAGGGTTGATGTTTTTATTCAAAGAACCATGAGAATCAAAGATGAAAAGCATGAATTTATTTTGGCTCTTGATCCTTTGGAAGTTGAGAGGAATTGTTGTTTTAATGTTTGCCAAATGTTACGTAAGAAAATCGGACGTTTTGTTTATATAGTAGGTCGAATTTGGTAATATAGAGCGTTAAAAATTTGCGAGGCATTAAAATTACCAAAGGCCAGATAACACAATCGCTCGAGCGAGGTCCTGGCGAAACTCGAGCGACGTACCTTCGCTCAGGCGATAGACCAAGGAAACTCCAGCGAGGTCAGTTCTGCAATTTTGGCTCTAGCAAGGTCAGGGCGAAACTCCAGCGACATCAACGCGCCGTTTGCATCTTCAAAGCATCCCACTTTACCCTAGACCTATGCTATGACCTTTACTAAATTGCAACTTTAGTCCCTGAACTATTTGACCTGTACAATTTAGTCCTTGACTTTACAATTTTGACAAATAGGTCCTTTGGTCACAGATTGCCAGTTACACATTTTCCTAACAAACTCCTTCTTTGGCATTTTGTGACAAAAATACATATGACAGTCAAGGACAAAAATAAACATGACTCCAAACAACCTATCTATTCAACTAAAGTAGCAATCCTTTGTTGAACCTGTTTCCTGAAAATCAAAAACTCAAATACCAAGTGTAAAAGCATATGAAATGGAAACAGTAAACAAGAAATCGATCATATGTCATTAACCAGATTAAGAAGCAATAATAATGTAAGTCAAAAAACACCAAAAACATACATTAATATTGCCAAAACATAAAAAAAAACTTAATCTTGTCATGAAGTATAACACAATTACCAAAAAATTGAAAATCTATCGATCTATCTATCCAAATATCTACTCCCCCTTTTTGTCACAAAGGACAAAGATCAAAACAATTAACTAACTAACTACGAGGCAGCACCTCCAGCATCTGAAGACCCAACTCCGCTCTCAGCACTCGTGTCCTCCGCCATACTATCACGAATCCAACGCAAATGACGCTGACACACTGTAAGAGCACGGCGAAAAGAAGAAAGCTCAGCTAACTGACGCTCCGATGCAGCACGTAACTGCGTGATCTCTGCCATCATACGAGCCTGCTGCTCGACCAAAGTAGACATCTGTCTCACAAGCGTCACCATGGGGTCAACGGGCAAAGCAGCCACCCCAGGAGCAGAAGTAGATGTCGAGGGAAAGGCAAAACTAAGTGGAATGGTCGAAGGAAAAGCCGTACGAGGCGGGAGAAACACACGGGAACCTCCAGTAAGAATCTCAGTAATAGGATCAAAGGGCTCCGAAAGATAAAAAACATCAACGGCCCCTGCCTGACCTGTAGCATGAGCAGAAGAGGAAGATGACTGTACATGGGATCGACTCTGATGAATGGTCTGCTGTCCTATCGGACGGCCTATGCGACAAGTCGAACCCTCTGGAAAGGAAGCACCCAACGACAAAGTAACCCTATGAATCAAGCAAGCATAAGGCAACCCGATCCGACTCCCAGGAGTACGAAATGAAGCCAAAATATTCTGACACACAAAACTAGGAAAGACGATCGAGTCCCCATGAAGAAGGGCATAAAGAAAATGGGCACGCCCCATAAGTAATGAAGAGGTATGGGCAACCGGCCACAGGTTTGTACACACTATGCGCAACAACACCTGACGATCAGTAGGTAATGACCCCGTGGCCATCGCCAAAGGCCCCCCGATAGACGGGGTGTTCAAAAGCATCGACCGAACAAGAGAATCGGCCGGAATAGAAGCAGGTAAAATATAGGGATAAGTCGGATGGGTAATCTGAGGTATACCCAAGGCATGAGCTACAGCCGACGGAGTAACCCTAAAAGAATGACCTCTAAGAATAACTCGAAAAGATGAACCATCTATATCATGAATATTAGCATAGAATTCCTGAACGAAGAGTGGGGGAGGAGGTGAAAAACCAACAAGAAGGGGCTCCCAACCCCGGGAAACAAAAATGGCGGCGATATCAACAGGAAGGTCAGAGACGATTACCTCACGCTCCATGAGAACGGGGCATAAGGAGAACTGAGAAATGAAGACCTCCTGAGCTGTAGCAGAAATGAATCTAGAACGACTATACGACGTCGAACCACTAGCTGGCTGCGCAGAAGGTCGAGAACGCTTACGGGCCATCTGGCACATGGAGAGACAAACTTGATTAGTAAGATGAAGAATGCACAGGGTACGATGCAATATGAAATGAAACACCACACACACAAATGAGGCACGAAAGAGATGCATCAAAAAACATGAACGACCCTAAGAGCAAACCAAGCATGATGTAAATATACACCAAAAATATGTGCAAAAATACTCAACAAGTCACGTGACGAGAATGAAACAAAGACGGAATGAAGAGGAGGAAAAACTGAAGCACACAAACGAAGGAAAACAAACAACACATAACAGGGGACTTTCATCGAACACATGATGGGCGTCACTTCGACACACAATTCCAAGCACATACGAGACCCAAGCACGCATCCAAGCATAGTCCCACAAACTAGAATCCAAGGGCTTTAAAATGAAACAAACCACACATCAAACAGATTAACGGAACGCAAGAACGGCCACGATGAACATGGTACCAAAAACACGAAAATGCCATAACGAAACAATGGAAGAATACGCAATCCATATTTAATGGTGAAGGTAAATGTGAAATGTACCAACAAAAACCAATCACAAAATGCATGAGGAGAATAATAATGCACGTATCAAGCAAGCAAAACACAAGAACAATGAAACAACATAAAAATGAGAAAAACAAGAAAAAAATGAAAATACCTCAAAATCAATATGAAGATGAAATCCGGATTAGGAATCAAGGTTAGGGCCCTCAAACTTATGTAAGAAACCAAGTAATGTCAAGAGGTGGGAATCAAATGGAAGAAGAAAGAAAAAAACAAGAGAGAAAGGAAAAAAATGCACGAAAAGAAACGGGGGAGGGGTTTAAAAAAAGGACCGTTGCTCGAGCGAGTAATGGGCGAAACTCGAGCGAAAAGCCTTCTGCTTTTGTCACTCGAGCTAAGTCCAGGCGAGACTCGAGCGAAATTCAAATGTCAGAAATAGCACCAAATTTTTGAATTTTGAGAAAAAGAACACAAGTTTCAAGAAATGACGAAATTAGCTCCAAATCGTGTATTTTCAAAAATAAAACAAGTTCAGAACATCGGAAACTAATAAAAAAAAGAAGAAGCATGGGACCAATTATGTAAACTATACCAACAATAAGCATAAAGTCACAACCTCGACACTCAGCACATAGACAAATCGTAAGTCCACACATAGTTCAAAATCCCGTGGAGTAAAGTGTATACAGAACATCACCGTGAAAAGTGCCACGTAGTCCATGCAAGTGAGACTCAAAACCTTAAATTAGTGAGAAAAGACACGTGAAAATAGTCAGACAGAGGTGTATGTCTACCAAGTGACAGTCAAATCCAATTCCACGAGGACCTATATCAAATATTACAATTGTCACAATTTTACTCCCCCTAACTGTATGATGCAATAATTTTTTTTTTTGTAAATAGGAAGAGCAAAAGAACTTAAGTGCAATGCAATCCTCATTAGGCGATAGAAATGACCCCACTAACGAACTTTGGGCCGGTGACTCCCAAGTCAGACGACCCTAGAGCACCAGGTTAGAAACCCCTTAGGTTTAATTGTTCGAGTCGAGTAGGCCCTGAAGATAGTCATAAGTTCAACGAATAATCAAAATAAAACTTGGGAAAGACAATATTCATTAGGTTACACTCGTCCCAGATTAAGTCACATGTACATACACCCCAATCACAGAAGAACACCATCCGAAGTCTCACCCATGCGGTCAAGACTCGCATACAGGACTACAGTATGTACTGTGTGAAAATGAATGACGAGTCATATACCCAGAACTCCACAGACAAAAATGAACAATGATGGAACCTTAGACTCGTACATATGATGAAAAATGGAGTCTGATCTTTAATGCACATGCCGTATTCGTTACATAAAAGGCACAGAAAAAAATTCTTAAAATAATTAATTTTTTTTTACACACACAAAAGACTACGAAACCATAAACGAACAGTCAAAAATGCATCACACACACACAGATCACATGCAAGATATGAAGTGACTAGGTGCATATGTGATAAATGCAGGAATATGCATGAATCCATGATCAGATAGGTGAGCAAACACCAACAGCCGTCCGAAGCAACTCAAACCTCAATCCATCTAGTGGTTTCGTAAGTAGATCTGCCAATTGATTATCAGTAGAGACATGGTCGAGAGAGACTACATGTGATTCAACAAGCTCACGAATAAAATGATGTCGTATGTCAATATGTTTTGTTCGAGAGTGTTGAATGGGATTCTTAGAAATATTTATAGCACTTGTATAATCACAGAAAACAGTCATGGTCCCTTGACTAATTCCATAATCACTCAGCATCTGCTTCATCCAGAGAAGCTGAGTGCAGCAACTCCCTGCAGCTATGTATACAGCCTCTGCCGTGGATAGAGATATAGAATTCTGTTTCTTACTCAACCAGGCTACGAGATTGCTACCCATGTAAAAGTAACCCCCTATCGTGCTTTTCCTATCATCTGCATCCCCGGCCTAATCGGCGTTAGAGTAACCAGCCAAGTCAAGATTAGAATTCCTAGAATAGAATATTCCTAGATCAACTATTCCACTCACATATCTAATGATGCCTCTAACAGAGCTTAAGTGTGATTCTTTTGGATCTGCCTGAAATCGAGCACACACTCCAACACTAAAAGCAATGTCAGGTCTAGTAGCTGTGAGATAAAGAAGACTACCTATCATGCTTCTATATAGGGGAGGATCGACACTCTTACTTGAAGCATCACGACCTAACTTCAAGCTAGTACTCATAGGTGTCCTAGTATGCTTCTTACTATCCAGCCCAAAGCGCTTAACTAGATCCTTAGCATACTTAGATTGTGAAATGAACAGTCCATCCTCTGTCTATCTCACCTGAAGTCCAACGAAATAACTCAACTCCCCAACCATACTCATTTCAAATTCTTGCTTCAAACACTCAGCAAACTCATAAGCTAAAGACTCAAGAGGAGAACAAAAAATAATATCATCGACATAAATCTAAGCAATGATGATAGTTTCTTCAACATGTCTAATAAATAAGGTCCTATCTGCACCACCTCAAGAGAATCCATGTTCTTCAAGGTATGATGTAAGTCTCTCATACCAAGCTCTAGGAGCTTGCTTCATACCATAGAGGGCTTTGTGAAGTTTGTAGACATAGTGGGGAAATTTAGGATCAACAAATCCTTTTGGTTGTTCCACATAGACTTCTTCTTGAAGAAGTCCATTCAAGAAGGCACTTTTAACATCCATTTGATGCAACTTGAACCCTAAGGTACATGCAACAGCAAGCAAAATTCGAATAGACTCAAGTCGTGCAACAGGGGCAAAAGTCTCATCAAAATCAATTCCTTCAACTTGAGTATAACCCTGAGCAACTAGTCTAGCCTTATTCCTAGTTATAGTACCTTGGTCATCTGTCTTGTTCTTAAAGATCCACTTAGTACCTATAACATTACAATTCTCAGGTCTGGGAACTAAGATCCACACATTGTTCCTCGCAAATTGATTGAGCTCCTCATGCATCGCATTCACCCAACACTCATCACTAAGAGCCTCTTCAACTTTCTTAGGTTCTACCTGAAAGACATAACTAGTGTATGCTAGATTTTTCAGTACTCTCCTATGAAGTCTCATACCATCATCTAGATCCCCAATGATATTGTCCTTAGGATGATTAGACTTAACCCTAGTCGATGGTTCCTTAGGATCTTTATCTCGATCTTGTGGAAGTGTTTTCTTTTCAGGTGTTTCAGGTTTCCTAAGAGATGATTCAGACACAGGTGGCTCAGTAGGATCACTAGAACTTATAAGATCACCATCTTTATCACAATTTTCAACACTCTCCCCCTCACTCACAGCATCATCTATCACAACATTTACTGACTCCATCACCACACGAGTACATAAGTTATACACCCTAAATGCTCGGATATTTCTAGAGTACCCTAAGAAGATTCCTTCATCACTCTTCGATTCAAACTTACTCAAGTTCTCTATATCACGCAAAATGTAGCACTTACTCCCAAGCACTCGAAAGTACTTAACAGTAGGCATTTTACCCTTAAGTATCTCATATGGAGTCTGATCGGTCTTGGGTTTAAGGTAAACTCTATTAATTATGTGACATGCAGTGTTGACAGCTTCTCCCCAAAAATGTAGGGCTAGTCCCTTGCCATGAAGCATGGCTCTAGCCATGTCCTGAAGAACCCGATTCTTCCTTTCAACCACTCCATTTTGTTGAGGAGTGATAGGAGAAGAGAACTCATGTAATATCCCTTCATCCATACAGAAACTTTCAAGATTAAAATTCTCGAACTTTTTTCCATGGTCACTACCCATTCTAGACACTTTGAGATTTAGTTCATTGCTAAGCCGTTTACACAGAGACTTTATGAGATCACATGCATTAGATTTTTCCCTAAGCAATTCTATCCATGTGAATCTCGAGAAGTCATCTACCACAACAAGAATGTATCGCTTACCACCTAAACTCTCAGTCCTAGATGGTCCCATTAAATCCATGTGTATCAATTCTAGGGGTCGTTTGGTCAGAATTTTTGAAGTCTTCTTATGGTTCCCCTTAAGTTTTTTACCTAGTTGACATGGTCCACACACAACATTTTCACTAGGACCTATCTTAAGCAAACCATCTACCAATTCTTTCTTAGGCAGTTGTACTAGACTCTTATAGTTCAAATGACCTAATCTTTTGTGCCAGAGTTCACTCACATCAATTTTAGCACTCCTACATACATAGTTAGAATTAGGCAAGACTCCATAACAATTATCAGTTGTTCTAACCCTTTTAAGAACCACCCCACCAGACGAATCATACACAGTACATCTCTTTTGCACAAAACTCATTTCAAAATCAGCATCACAAATTTGACTAATACTTAACAAGTTAGATTTTAAACCTTCCACATAAAGCACATTAGAGATCACAGGTAAACCATGTATTTGTACAGTACCTTTGCCAAGAATAGGTGCAGAACCCCCATCTCCAAAGGTAACCATACCACCGTTACATTCATCAAGGGTAGTGAACAAAGCCTTATTACCACACATATGCCTAGAACATGCACTATCTAGGTACCACATGTTGTAATTTTGGGCTTTCAATGCAACATGAGCAACAAAACACCTTTTTTGACCCGATGTCTAGCTAGATCACCCTTTTTGACCCAAACTTTCTTAGATGATAAAGTACTTCTAGTAAGCTTAGTAAGCATCTCAGTCAAATGACCAACCTGATTAGATAGAAAGCTAACCTGACTAGGAATGTTCAAATTTTTACGCTCATTCCCTAACCTATAGCATCTAGGCCTAGTGTGTCCTAAGGCTCCACAGTGGTGACAGGTGGGAATGAACCTAGGCTCAAAGGTACGTGGCTGAGGGTATCTGGGTATGAAGTTCCTACGTGATTGATGACTCTGTTCTCTCGGAACATTCTTACTCTCATTTGAACTACTAACAGCATTAATTTTCTTAGAGGCAGAAACAAAAACAGTCTTAGAAGGTCCAGCAACATGTGTATTACCCTCAACATATCCTAGACCCTTCCTATCTCCTGCAGGCTTATTCATTTCCAAAATATTGTCCAATTTCTTAGTCCCACTTATGAAAGTCTGAAGATGAGCATTAGATTTCACCAATTCACTAGTCAAAGTCTTAATCTTGTCTTCTAACTTCTCATTGACACACTTTAACTCACTGCCACTCTTAAGTGAATTCTGAAGATTACTAGCAAGTTTCTCTTTTTCTCTTTCAAGTTCATCAACCTTTTTGAGTAGGGCTTTATTGACCTTTTTGATTTTAAGACTCTCCTTAAATAAAAGTTGATAAGCTTCTTGTATGTCTATGTCATCCTCTTCCTCATTACTAGAATTATCGTTTGGAAGTTCTTCCTCAACCTTGTCCCTTTCCTTATCAGATTCGCTCTTAATAGTCGATACAAATGCCATATAGTTTCCTTCGTCCTCACTACTAGAAGATTCCTGTCTATCACTGGTCTCAGATTCATTATCTGTAAGTGAGACAACTAAGGCCCTACCTTTCCCTTTTCTTTGGTTCTTCTTATAACTAGGGCATTCATTCCTATAGTGAC
>NW_019232668.1:0-7796 GCF_002742605.1 Olea europaea var. sylvestris | reverse complement strand
GATCCTACCAGTTCTTCAATTTTAACTTCATCTAGGTCCTTACTTTCCTCAATGGCAGTAACTTTAGGCCTAAATCTCTCGGGCAGGGACCTAAGCACTTTTCTCACAATTTTAGACTCGGGAATTTTCTCACCTAGATTGAAGCTAGAGTTAACAATGTCATTCAGTTTAGCATAGAATTCGTCAAACGTTTCATCATCCTTCATTCTCACTTCTTCAAACCTAGAAGTTAGCATTTGTAACTTAGAGTTCTTTACCGTTTTAGTTCCCTCATGGGTAGTTTCAAGAATGTCCCAAACCTCTTTAGCAGTTTCACACATTGACACTCTCCTAAACTCTTCAGGAGACACGGCCATAAACAGGGCATGAAGACCCTTGCTATTCCAATTACACTCAGCTATTTCATCCTTAGTCCATAGTGATATGTCGGTAAGGTTAACAGTTCCTAATACGATAGTAGAGGGAGGTTTCCAACCATTTTGCACACTTACCCAAACATGCTCATCTAAAGACTTAAGAAACGCATGCATTCTAACCTTCCAATAGGCATAATTACTTCCGTCAAAATACGGAGGTACAGAAAGTGATTGACTCATCTAGACAACTATGGGTCAGGACTCGAGATTTAGCTCTGATACTACTTGAAAAAGCAATAGTTCGACCCAACCAAAACCTAGAGGGGGTGAATAGGTGTTTATGCGGAATTAAAACAATTAATTAACTGATGCAACAAGTCACATCAATTATGCATTGCCTAGATTCATTCACATACTTTATCTACCTAAGTTGAATTACCGGTTGAAAAATAAATAACAGAAAACAGTAAAAAACACAACAAAATGTTGACGGAGAAAACCCAACTAGGTAAAAACTCCGAGCACAAGTCAGTAGAGATCCACTATAGAAGATATTGACTTACAGTACGTCAGACATTATTGATTCTAACAATATTCTGACCTTCTCACTGTATCGACCACAACTATCCTGGATTTCGCAGATCTGCGCCAAAATCTCAGCTTTGAATATCTTCTGCCTCCTGTGAATCACCAAGCACTCCAGCTCTTCAAGCAATTTCCTTCACGGATCTTCAAACAGATGATGTTCTGGAAGCTTATATGGAGATATGAAAGGGTGTTTTGGTTTTGTGAGGGTTGATATTTTTATTCAAAGAACCATGAGAATCAAAGATGAAAAGCATGAATTTATTTTGGCTCTTGATCCTTTGGAAGTTGAGAGGAATTGTTGTTTTAATGTTTGCCAAAGGTCACGTAAGAAAATCGGACCTTTTGTTTATATAGGAGGTCGAATTTGGTAATATAGAGCGTTAAAAATTCGCGAGGCATTAAAATTACCAAAGGCCAAATAACACAATCGCTCGAGCGAGGTCCTGCGAAACTCGAGCGATGTACCTTCGCTCAGGTAATAGACCAGCGAAACTCCAGCGAGGTCAGTTCTGCAATTTTGGCTCTAGCAAGGTCAAGGCGAAACTCTAGCGACATCAACGCGCCGTTTGCATCTTCAAAGCATCCCAGTTTACCCAAGACCTATGCAATGACCTTTACTAAATTGTAACTTTAGTCCCTGAACTACTTGACCTGTACAATTTAGTCCTTGACTTTACAATTTTGACAAATAGGTCCTTTGGTCACAGATTGTCAATTACACATTTTCCTAACACTATTCATACATCATATGATAAGTCACTCTTCAAAACTTTTCATGAATCAAATGGAGAGTAAGAGTACAAATGGGTAATGAAGGCTATTCAAAAGTGGTAGGAAAGGAAATGTTGATATCATCTTCACTTCAAAAAAAGTCATTACTTTAACGAATGTACTATGTGTTCCTGCAAAAAAAAAAAAAAAAAGATCAATCAAAAAAGATAACTTACAATTGATCTAGACATAATTAAACCTTAGTAGACTCTGACCTCCAACTTTTAAATCACTAAAGAACCTCTTTGATTGTGCTACCTGCACTTTCTAACAACTATAGACTTTTTTTTCCCTCCACGAGGATCACCAAGAATGAACTTATTCTAGAACAACTAGAACACCATCCTTCTCTTTCCAGCTTTAGAACTCTGAAGGCTTATTGGTAAAGGTAATGATTTTTGGTATTCGATTGTTGATCTTTTAGTTGAAGCAATAGAATTATAGAATAGCAGGATGTTTTCTTGATTGAAATTAAGGTCAACCAATGGCAAAATATGTTTAGGATGAACTATGTCTTGGGTATATATAGTATGTAGTGTTTGATGTTGTTTAGGGTTGTAAAACAGGCTGAACTCGCAAACCTAGGGCTTCCCAGATAAGACACCTACTCGAGTGCCTATCTCATGACTAGCGAGTAGTCAATCAAACTAGAAGAAAAAATTAGAGTATATGATCAAGTATATCATCGAGATTTTGGCACTACGGTTCTTAATTATCGAAGCCGACCTTGAGATTTTGGATACCCCTTGCGAGATTTTAAAATGGCGTCCCCTCAAGTAACAAAAACATATATTAGAAAAAAATATTTCAATAATATTATTTCATTGCAAAAATATGATATTTAATTTTTTTTTAACATACATGATCAAGAAAAACATAAATTAAGCTCAAAAGCATCTCTCAAACTTCATCAAAATTCATATGTCATCAACAAAGAACCATCCAAGCCACTAGCCTTTTCATGCAATTCTATATAAAGCAAAACTTGAAAAAAAAATATATAAATCAAGTCAAGTGTAAATCTTGAACTGCTACAAATCATGTAAAAATATTTCTTCTCACATTTTTAAAGGCAAACTCACTAATTACACTTTCGTAATCAATATTTTCCAGAAAGTCTTGCTTAATAGATATCAAAGCTAATCCATTCAATCGTTCTTGTAACATGGTTAATCTCAAATAAGATTTTAATAACTTTAATTTTGAAAAATTTCTTTCAGCAAATGCAACAATAACAAGAATTAAATCAATCTTGATTCTTAAAAAACCTGTGTATCAAGAGAGTCAAAGGGTAGTAAAAATTCAATGAATCAATTTCATTAGCAAATTTCCCTTCACAGTTAATTGATTTCACTTATTAAATTAGTAATTATAAATTATGAACAGTGAATCTATCTTCAGAACATTGAAAAAAAGGAATTTATATTTTATTGAATATTCAGAAAAATTATTGAAGAAAAATATGTGAAGAAAACAAAAACTTGTAATTGTTCAACTTCTCCAAAGGAAAAATATGTCGCGCTTCCTCAATCCTTTGTCCCCACGTTTAGGTGAAGCGAATTCAAATTTTAACAAGTTCTTGCAAAACGATTTCAAATAAGTGAAATCATGGAACGAGGTTGACAAAAAGACAATAAAGAAAAGATAACAGTAATTTAGATTTTCAGCGAGGGTTTAATGAAAAATATGAATTGTCAATCGTAGCTTAAGAAAAAGAGAGAATTTTTTGGAGCTAGATTAAAGATGATTGGAGAAAAGACGATTAGTTTCTCTCTTTTCTACCTCAATTATCTTTGAGGCAATTGAAAAAGACAGTTGGTTTCTTTAGTTCTTTTATCCAAAAAGACGATTGGAAAATGTGGTTGCTCAATCTTTCTTTCTTCCTCAATTCTCTGACTGACCTGATCTCTTTTCGACTTTTCCCTTACATTATTTAAGAATATTATATTTAAGGAAATTATAATTAGTTAATCATATAATTCTTAATTTTAATATCTAATGCATAATAATAAAAAGTTTATATTTTAAAATTAATATATATTTTAAATATTTAATTATAAATAAATATACAACTATAACAAAATTTTTTTGGTGTGCCCATATAATTTTGAGGCCCTGTGCGGTCGCTCAACTCGTGCACCCTCAGGGCCACCTCTGCTAATTATCAATGTAAAAATTAAAAACCAACTTCCAATGATGAATTGAGGTGAACATAATTCTTGTCCAACTTAATGTGTCAAATTTTGAACTTGAGGACACCTTAGAGTAAATCACGAGGGAAAACTCTAAATAAGTGCTTCATTGTAATGAAAATGTTTTACCCAATGCTGTAACAACTGAATTTTTATAGATTTGAATCGCTATCAAAATTTTTAAGATAAATTTTTTTTTTTTTTTTATGCAAAGCCCAAAATTTATATAACATCTTCAAAATTATTATTAGTATTAGTATTAGTATTAGCATTATTATTATTATTATTATTTTTTGGGCAATGTTTTGCGGATTGCAATGTGACTAGCACGTTGAGTCTTCTTTTTTATACGTTAACTTAACTTGGAGTTGTCATCTTTCTGACAAAATCCATGTGATGGTGGAGTGGTTCTTTCTTATTATTTAAGATTCCCCCCCCCCCCCCCCCCCCTCAAAATTGGGGTTAGAAATGCAGGAAGAAAAGAATAAGAAGAGACGAAATGAAATGAAAGTAAGAGACATAACAATTGAAAGAAAGATTTACATCATAGAAGAATAAAAATACCAGAAAAAATTTGAATATATATATCATCGAGTTTGTGGGATATGTGTTCCTAGACATTAATGTAAAACTAAATTCTGGATTTTTTTTTTCTTATGAATTTTTAAACTCAATGCATTTTCTTGACTACATTTGATCAGAATCCTTTATCCCTCTTTTAATTTTTTTTTTTTACAGATATTAATTACTTTCAAAAACATTATTATTACTTAAATAGTATTAAACATATCATTTATCCGATACATATATAAGATGTGCAACGCACACACTTCCACAAATATTTAGAAAAATGGCCTGCGAGTAAGTATGCATTGCTCATTTGTAACTTTTATTTTCTTTTGAATTTTTAAACTCCCTTCCTTCCGTTTCATCCTTTATCAGAATAAAAACAAATATTTCCTTTATTCCAAATGTTTTACGCCAGTTATTTCAACAAAATTTTCCTTCATCCCTATATTAGTTCTTCCTTTAACAATATTAATTATCTCAACTATACTTTCAAAAATAATATTATTACTTCAAAAAAAATTAAACATATCATTCATCCAATACGTAAGAGGTGCAATGCATGTGCTTTTTACAAATATTTACAAAAATTGCCTTCAAATTAAAGCAAGCAAGGCTCATTTGCAACTTTTTCTTTGAATTTTATCGGTCTCCTTTTTTCTTTTTCTTTTTTTTTTCCTTCACTTTTTCAATGAAAATGTTTAGAAGGTAAGAAGATAAGAATAAGAAGGGACCAAATGAAAATAAGTCATAACAATTAGAGGAAAGATGTACATCATGGAAGAATGAAAATACCAAAAAATAAAATAAAAAAATAGAGTATATCATCGGGTTTGTGGGATTTGGATTCCTAAAAATTAAATTTTGGATTTTTTTAGTTTTCTTTTGAATTTTTAAACTCAAAGCATTTTCTTGACCATATTAATTACTTCAACTGCTTTATATATATAAAAAAAGATATTAAAATTATGATTTTTTTTTGGGTGATCAGTTTCAATTTTTGATTTTTGATTTTTTTAAGGTGATTGGTCCCTTTTTTTAATTCCTTCTCTTTTTTAAGAAGGCAAGAAGACATAAATTAGTAGGGATGAAATGAAAGTAAAAAACATAACAATTAAGGGAAAGATTATACATCATGGAATAATAAAAATACAAATAAAATTAGAGTATATCATCGAGTTGTGGAATTCGGGTTCCTAATTATTAATGTTAAATTAAATTCTGGATTTCTTACTTTCTTGTGAATTTTTATACTCAATTGCATTTCCTTGACAAATGTAGCAAGGGATTTCAAATTTGAATTTGATGGGGAGATAACATATCATACCAAATTAGATAAAGGAAAAAATATTAATTTCATTTCAGATATTTTAAAGCTCTATCATTTGTCACGTGTATTGAAAATTGTAATATATCTTGTCCATCAAACAAGTCGAGTCCAGAGTACTTCCCAAAGATCACACTTTCTATTTGGTTATTAACATTTATAATATGTTCCAACTTTCATAAGATCTACTCTCGCTCAAATCCAAAGGAATTAAAAATAGTTAAAGTATGAAAGGCTCATTTGTAACTTTTGCTTGGATTTTTATTTATTTTTTATTTTTTAATAATTGCCTCTCTTTTTCAGAGAAAAGGTTAAGATGGCAAGAAGATAAGAATAAGGGATGAAATGTAACTAAAAGGCATAACAATTGAAGCAAATATTATACATTGTGGAAGAATAAAAATACAACAAAAAATTGGAGTATATCATCTAGCTTGTGGGATTTGGGTTCCTAATTATTAACATAAAATTAAAGTTTCAGTTTTTTTTTTTTTTTTTTTTTGAATTCTTAAACTCAATGCATTTTCTTGTCAAATGTACAAAGGGAATTTGACATTGGAATTTGATGGAGAGACAGCCAAATATGACATATCATACCCAATTAAACAGAGAAAAATTTATTTTTGATATTCTAAAGCTCTCTCTAAATTTCATTTGCTAATTGTATTAAAAATTGTAATATATCTCATCCATCAAGCGAGTTGAGCCAACACATCCAAAAGATCACACTTTCTAACTGGTTATTAATATTTGTAATATGTTCCAACTTCCATAAGATCTTCTCTCACTGAAAGCTAAGAAATTAAAAAGAAAACGAGTAGGGAACCTCAAAAAGGAAAAGGGTGAAAACAGTACAGTATGCCGGGCTCATTTGTGACTTTCGCTTTTAATTTTTTATTACTATTGTTATTTTTTTGTGATTGGTCTCCTCCCCCCCCCCCCCCCCCCCCCCATTTTACACATATCATTCATCCGATACATGAGACGTGTAATGCACTTTCTTCCCACAAATATTTACAAATATGGCCTGTTGAGTAAAGTATGCATGGCTTATCTGTAACTTTTATTTTTTTTTAATTTTTAAACTCCCTTCTTTTCGTTTCGTCCTTCATCTGAATAAAAACAATATTTCCTTTATCCCAAAAAAATTTTCCTTCATCTCTCCATTAATTCTTACTTTAACAATGTTAATTACTTTAACTATACTTTCAAAAACAATATTATTACTTAAAAAAAATTATGCATATGATTCATCTGATATATAAGACGTGCAAAGTATGTACTTATTACAAGTATTTACAGAAATTGCCTCCAAATTAAAGCACGCAAGGCTCATTTGAAACTTCTCTTTGAATTGTGATTGGTCTCCTTTTTTTTTTCTTTTTTTTTTTTTTATATAGATTCCTTCTCTTTTTCAATTAAATGGTTAAGAAGGCAAGAAGATAAGAATAAGAAGGGATGGAATGAAAATAAAAGACTTAACAATTAAAGGAAAGAATATACATCCTGGAAGATTAAAAGTACAAGAAAAAAATTAGAGTATATCAGATTCTTTTGAATTTTTAAACTCAATGCATTTTCTTGAGCAATATTAGTACTTCAACTACTTCCAAAATCAAGGAAACTAAATTTTTTATCTTTTATTTTTTAGGTGATTGGTCTCTCTCTCTCTTAATTCTTTCTCTTTTTAAGAAAAATGTTAAAAAGGCAAGAAGAAAGGAACAAGAAGGGATGAAATGAAAGTAAAAGATATAACAATTAAGGGAAAGATTATACATCATGGAAGAATAAAAATTAGAATATATGTAATCGAGTTTCTGGGATTTGGGTTCCTAATTACTAACATAAAATTAAATAGTGGATTTTATTTTATTTTTTTATTATTTTCTTTTGAATTCTTAATTCTTGTCAAATGTACGAAGGGTATTTAAAATTTGAATTTGATGGAGAGACAGCCATATGTGACATATCATACAAAACTGAATAAAGAAAAAA
>NW_019232667.1:1320-2639 GCF_002742605.1 Olea europaea var. sylvestris | reverse complement strand
GTGGCAATTTCGTCATTTTTCGCGACAGTGTAGGAATGGGCTAAAATTTGACAGGTTGATCGGAAACAAAAATCGTGCAGGGGGCAACTTCGTCATTTTTCGCGACTGTGTCGAAATGGGCTAAAATTTGACAGGTTGATCGGAAACAAAAACTACGCCGTGGGCAATTTCGTCATTTTTCGTGACTGTGTCAGAATGGGCTCAAATTTGACAGGTTGATCGGAAACAAAAAATCGCGTCGGGGGCAATTTCGTCATTTTTCGCGACTGTGTAGGAATGGGTGAAAATTTGACAGGTCGATTGGAAACAAAAATCGTACCGAGAGCAATTTCGTCATTTTTCGCGACTGTGTCGGAATGGGCGAAAATTTGACAGGTTGATCGGGAGCAAAAATCGCGCCGGGGCAATTTCGTCATTTTTCTCGACTGTGTCGGAATGGGCTCCAATTTGAATGGTTGATCGAAAACAAAAATCGCGCCGGGGTCAATTTCGCCATTTTTCGCGACTGTGTCGGAAAGGGCTCAAATTTGAATGGTTGATCGGAAACAAAAATCGCGTCGGGGGCAATTTCGCCATTTTTCGCAATTGTGTCGGAATTGGCTAAAATTTGCCAGGTTGATCGGAAACAAAAAACCGTGCCGTAGGCAATTTCGTCATTTTTCGCGACTGTGTCGGAATGGGCTAAAATTTGACAGGTTGATCGGAAATAAAAATCGCGCCGGGGGCAGTTTCGTCATTTTTCTCAATTGTGTCGGAGTGGGCTAAAATTTGACAGGTTGATCGGAAACAAAAATCGCGCCAAGGGCAATTTCGTTATTTTTCGCGACTGTGTCGGATTGGGCTAAAATTTGACAGGTTGATCGGAAACAAAAAATCGCGCGGGGGGCAATGTCGTCATTTTTCGCGACTGTGTAGGAATGGGCTAAAATTTGACAGGTTGAAGGGAAACAAAAATCGTGCCGGGGGTAATTTCGTCATTTTTCGCGACTGTGCCGGACTGAGCTCAAATTTGACAGGTTGATCGGGAACAAAAATCGCGCCGGGGGCAATTTCGTCATTTTTGTCGACTGTGTCCGAATGGGCTCAAATTTGACTGGTTGATCGGAAACAAAAACCGCGCCAGGGGCAATTTCATCATTTTTCGCGACTGTGTCGAAATGGGCTAAAATTTGACAGGTTGATCGGAAAAAAAATCGCGCAGGGGGCAATTTCGGCATTTTTCTCGACTTTGTAGGGATGGGCTAAAATTTGAGATGTTGATCGGAACCAAAAATCGGGCCTAGGACAATTTCGTCATTTTTCGCGACTGTGTCGGAATG
>NW_019232667.1:0-1259 GCF_002742605.1 Olea europaea var. sylvestris | reverse complement strand
AGGTTGATCGGAAACAAAAATTGCGCCGTGGGCAATTTCGTCATTTTTCGCGACTGTGTCGGAATGGGCTCAAATTTGATAGGTTGATCGGGAACAAAAACCACGTCGGGGGTAATTTCGTCATTTTTCGCGACCGTGTCGGAATGGGCTCAAATTTGACGGGTTGATCGGGAACAAAAATCGTACCGGGGGCAATTTCGTCTATTTTTCGACTGTGTCGGAATGTGCTCAAATTTTACTGGTTGATCGGAAACAAAAACCGAGCCCGGGGCAATTTCGTCATTTTTCATGACCGTGTCGCAATGGGCTAAAATTTGACAGGTTGATCGGAAATAAAAAATCGCGCCGGGGGCAATTTCGTCATTTTTCGCGACTGTGTCGGAATGGGCTAAAAGTTGACAGGTTGATCGGAAAAAAAATCGAGCCGGGGGCAATTTCGTCATTTTTCTCGACTGTGTCGGAATGGGCACAAATTTGACTAGTATATCGGAAACAAAAATCGCGCCAGGGGCAATTTCGTCATTTTTCATGACTGTGTCGGAATTGGCTAAAATTTGACAGGTTGATCGGAAACAAAAAATCGCGTCGGGGGCAATTTCGTCAATTTTCGGGACTGTGTCGAAATGGGCTAAAATTTGACAGGTTGATCGGAAACAAAAATCGCGTCGGGGGCAGTTTCGTCATTTTTCACAACTGTGTCGGTATGGGCTAAAATTTGACAGGTTGATCGGAAACAAAAATCGCCCCAGGGGCAATTTAGTCATTTTTCGCGACTGTGTCCGAATGGGCTAAAATTTGACAGGTTGATCGGAAACAAAAACTGCGCCGGGGGCAATTTCGTCATTTTTCGCGACTGTGTCAGAATGGGCTGAAATTTGACAGGTTGTTCGGAAACAAAAAATCGCGCCGGGGGCAATTTTGTCATTTTTCGCGACTGTGTAAGAATGGGCGAAAATTTGACAGGTCGATTGGAAATAAAAATCGTGCCGAGGGCAATTTCGTCATTTTTCGCGACTGTGTCGGAATGGGCTCAAATTTGACAGGTTGATCAGGAGCAAAAATCGCGTGGGGGGCAATTTCGTCATTTTTCTCGACTGTGTCGGAATGGGCTCCAATTTGAATGGTTGATCGGAAACAAAAACCGTGCCAGGGGCAATTTCGTCATTTTTTGCGACAGTGTCGGAATGGGCTAAAATTTGACAAGTTGATCGGAAACAAAAAACCGCGCCGGGGGCAATTTCGTCATTTTTCGCGACTGT
>NW_019232666.1:0-2639 GCF_002742605.1 Olea europaea var. sylvestris | reverse complement strand
ATGGGCTAAAATTTGACAGGTTGATCGGGAACAAAAACTGCGCCGGGGACAATTTCGTCATTTTTCGCGACTGTGTCGGAATGGGCTAAAATTTGACAAGTTGTTCGGAAAGAAAAATCGGGTCGGGGACAATTTCGTCATTTTTCGCGACTGTGTCGGAATGGGCTAAAATTTGATAGGTTGATAGGAAACAAAAATCACGGCAGGGGCAATTTCGTCATTTTTCTCGAATGTGTCGAAATGGACTAAAATTTGACTGGTTGATCGGAAATAAAAACCGAGGTAGGGGCAATTTCGTCATTTTTCGCGACTGTGTCGGAATGGGCTAAAATTTGATAGGTTGATCGGAAACAAAAATCGCGTCAAGGACAACTTCGTCATTTTTCGCGACTGTGTCGGAATGGGATAAAATTTGAAAGGTTGATAGGAAACAAAAATTGCGTCGGGGACAATTTCGTCATTTTTCATGACTGTGTCAGAATGGGCTAAAATTTAACAGGTTGATCAGAAACAAAAACCGCGCCGGGGGCAATTTCGTCATTTTTCGCGACTGTGTCGGAATGGGCTAAAATTTGACAGGTTGATCGGAAACAAAAATCGCGTCGAGGACAATTACGTCATTTTTCGCGACTGTGTCGGAACGGGCTAAAATTTGACAAGTTGATCGGAAACAAAAAACCGCGCTGGGGCAATTTCGTCATTTTTCGCGACTGTGTCGGAATGGGCTAAAATTTGACAGGTTGATAGGAAACAAAAATCATGCAGGGGCAATTTCTTCCTTTTTCTCGACTGTGTCGAAATGGGCTAAAATTTGACTGGTCGGTCGGAATTAAAAACCGCGGCAGGGGCAATATTGTTATTTTTCGCGACTGTGTCAGAATTGGCTAAAATTTGACAAGTTGATCGAAAACAAAAATCGCGCTGGGGGCAATTTCGACCTTTTTCGCGACGGTGTCGGAATGGGCTAAAATTTGAGAGGTTGATCCGGAACAAAAACTGCACCGGGGGCAATTTCGTCATTTTTTGCAATTGTGTCGAAATGGGTTAAAATTTGACGGGTTGATCGGAAACAAGAACCGCGCCGGGGGCAATTTCGTCATTTTTCGCGACTTTGTCGGAATGGGCTAAAATTTGACAGGTTGATAGGAAACAAAAATCGCGCCGGGGGCAATTTCGTCATTTTTCTCAACTGTGTCGAAATGGGCTAAAATTTGACTGGTTGATCGGAAATAAAAATCGAGGCAGGGTCAATTTCGTCATTTTTCGCGACTGTGTAGGAATGGGCTAAAATTTGACGGGTTGATCGGAAACAAAAATCGCACCGGGGGCAATTTCGTCATTTTTCGCGACTGTGTCGGAATTGGCAAAAATTTGACAGGTTGATCGGAAACAAAAACCGCGCAAGGAGAATTTCGTCATTTTTCGCAACTGTGTCGGAATTGGCTAAAATTTGACCGGTTGATCGGAAACAAAAATCGCGCCGGGGGCTATTTTGTCATTTTTCGCGACGATATCGGAATGCGCTAAAATTTGACTGGTTGATCGGAAACAAAAACCGCGCCGGGGAAAATTTCGTCATTTTTTGCGACTCTCTCGGAATTGGCTAAATTTTGACAGGTTGATCGGAAACAAAAACCGCGCAAGGAGAATTTCGTCATTTTTCGCAACTGTGTCGGAATTGGCTAAAATTTGACCGGTTGATCGGAAACAAAAATCGCGCCGGGGGCTATTTTGTCATTTTTCGCGACGATGTCGGAATGCGCTAAAATTTGACTGGTTGATCGGAAATAAAAATCGCGCCGGGGAAAATTTCGTCATTTTTTGTGACTCTCTCGGAATTGGCTAAATTTTGACAGGTTGATCGGAAACAAAAATCGCGTTGGGGGCAATTTCGTCATTTTCGCGACTGTGTCGGAATTGGCTAAAATTTGACAGGTTGATCGGAAACAAAAATCGCGTCGGGGGCAATTTCGTCATTTTTCGCGACTGTGTCGGAATGGGCTAAAATTTGACTGGTTGATCGGAAACAAAAACCGCGCCGAGGGCAATTTCCTCATTTTTCGCGACTGTGTCGGAATGGGCTAAAATTTGACTGGTTGATCGGAAACAAAAACCGCGCCGAGGGCAATTTCCTCATTTTTCGCGACTGTGTCGGAATGGGCTAAAATTTGACTGGTTGATCGGAAACAAAAACCGCGCCGAGGGCAATTTCCTCATTTTTCGCGACTGTGTCGGAATGGGCTAAAATTTGACTGGTTGATCGGAAACAAAAACCGCGCCGAGGGCAATTTCCTCATTTTTCGCGACTGTGTCGGAATGGGCTAAAATTTGACTGGTTGATCGGAAACAAAAACCGCGCCGAGGGCAATTTCCTCATTTTTCGCGACTGTGTCGGAATTGGCTCAAATTTGACAGGTTGATCGGAAACAAAAATCGCGTCGGGGGCAATTTTGTCATTTTTTTCGACTGTGTCGGAATGGGCTAAAATTCGACTGGTTGATCAGAAATAAAAATCGAGGCAGGGGAAATTTCGTCATTTTTCGCGAATGTGTCGGAATGGGCTAAAATTTGACAGGTTGATCGGGAACAAAAACTGCGCCGGGGACAATTTCGTCATTTTTCGCGACTGTGTCGGAATG
>NW_019232665.1:0-2639 GCF_002742605.1 Olea europaea var. sylvestris | reverse complement strand
GGGTCCCTCTTCGGTAGCCCAAGAAGCATTCATTCTTCATCGTCGGGCCTTCAGCTCAGCTCGAATTCTAGTCCCTCAGGTTATAACTACCACCAAGACAGCAAAAGCGGGTTGGGTCAGATTTCAGGCTCGGCCCACATGTCGGCCACGGCCTTGTTGCAAAAGGCAGCCCAAATGGGTGCAACTGCAAGCAACAGTATCAATTCTCCAATGATGCAAAAGAGCTTTGTTAATAGTGTGGCAGGTCCTGATCAGGTTTCTGGGACAAGGCCTTCGTCCAATTTGCATCAAGGCAACTCGTTCGATAACTTCCAAATGCAAAACGAACAATCAGCTTTCGCAGGAATCAACGGAGGAGGAGGATATTCGAGCCAGCTTATGCACAAGAGCTCACAAGAGGTGTCTGACATATTCGACTCCTCCAAGACTGGTGGCTCAGCCATGAGTGACATGATGATGTATGGTGGAATGTTGATGAATAACGAACTAAATTCCGGGTTCTTAAAGAATGCTATGGAACAAGAGAACAGTGAGAATTCCGGGCTTGTCGGGGGAAGAAATGTCATGGGGAGGAATTCCTCCGGCCCATCGAGGTTAGGGGGCAACGATATGATGACCGTGGATTTCTTAGGCGTTGGCGGGTCGAGGCCACAGAATATGCATGAACAGAGATTGGAATTGGAGGCAATAAACCAACAGAGAATGCAAGTAGGTAACCCTTTTCAACAGCTCTCACATAGGGATTCTGCCATGGAAAAACCTTTATGGGATGATGTGTGAGACATTGCAATGTAATATATCCAACATTATGTTACAAAACAATGTCATCTGGTACACAGTGAGAACATAACTAATGAAATCTGACATAATGTCCGGATTTTACCTCATTGGGCATTGGATTTCATGTTGAATTTGAAATTAGCCTTCGATTGCTGATCCTTTGAAAAACCCTTGATACGAGCCTGATCAGTGTAGAAGCTCATGTTTACGAATTTAACAACAAACTAAGTCTCATTGTTAGGGCCATTTAACAAAGTTTTAACTTTTACTTCCTGTAGAAGAACTATTTGAAAAAGTTACCTTAATTAGTGTATGAAAACTAATTTATAAAAGAGCTCTCTCTTCTAAAAAGAACTTTTAGAGGAAGCCACATAAAATCAAACATCCATTAAAAACTTTTTAACTAAAAGAAGTACTTTTACAAAATTTAACCAAATGGGTCCTTCTCAAAAGCCATGCTAAACAAACCCTCAAACGATTTGAAGGGAGCTTGAGTTGCTACAAAAATTGTGTTCATTTATACAATCGAAAAGTTAAGTAACACGATATACAAAATTCATAGTTCTTCCAAGTCATAATGATCTGCCTAATACATAATTTCAATGAAAAAAGAGAATGGCACATATACATGTGCAAATATGAAAGGACTTATCAGCTACCGTCTTGACTGGGGTCTTGCAGCTGTTGGAACTCTGGTATTTGATGCCCGAGTTGTAGCTGAATGGAGATGTATACGCTGTTAGGTACTGATTCTGAAATATTTTTTCTGCCTCTTCTGCAACGTTTACGGCCTTGCTGGTTTTTTTATCACCAAAATAAAAATTCATTTTGCAACAAACTACTGATCTTAAAAAAGAAAAGGGGAATACTATAAGTGAAATTGACAGTCTTACCTAATTAACATGTCTGGAGGCATGGAGACCTCAATTTGAAAAAAAATCTGATTGCAATGTGGCGTGTTATGCACTCAACAACCACTTTCTGAAAACCCATAAAAAGAATTCACAGAATGTTGCACATTCAAGGGTCTACAGAAACAGGTATGCTCGAGTTCAACAGGCACAAAAGGCTCTTTATATTTTATTTGAAATATCTACTAGCATGCTGAAAGGCAACTTTATAATGAACTGTCAATTTGTAGTTCTTAAATACTTTGTTGAAAGAAAAGAGAAGCTAAGATACGTCTCCAAGGATTATGTGTCAACTCATAATTTGAAGCCTATAAGCAGAAGTAACCATGTCAGATACTTAATATTTGCAGACAAGGAGAAGCATAAAATGGCAGAGTTTTGAGGAACCTGACAGGGTCATGGCTTTGCGGATTAAGGTAGGCCTTAATTTAAGGAATCTACTTGGGAAGTAGACACAGTTTCGTTATTGGGTCCAAAGCTTTCAAAGATGGTGTTACATTAACAAGTCAACATCATAAGCATCTTAATAGAGCCTACAAAATCTGAAAGCTATAACATGTCAAAATACAGATAAACTTGAAAACCAAAGATGAGGTCGAGCATCGCTCCAGATTATGTTAGATGGAACTCGACATGAGAGTATGTCCAAATCAAATAAGCATAACGAACAAGTTTTGTTCGCAAAGGAACTGAAACTAAACAATATCAAATAAAATTAACACCGATATGATTTGTATACCCCCTTTTAACGGCTATGGATGCTAGAGTCATGTTCAAAGCTAGAACTCGTTGTTCCATGTCGAGTCCATGGTGATGTCCACCGCGGTGGTGACCGTGAACATAGTCATAAGCTGAGGACTGAATAACTATCTCAGGAGCAACAAACAATATTTCCTGCAGATAAAATATAATTAGTCTATTAAAAAGAAACAAAAAATGATTTAATAC
>NW_019232664.1:0-2640 GCF_002742605.1 Olea europaea var. sylvestris | reverse complement strand
CCTACGAAGAATTGAGCGTAATGTTTGCACACGGTGTCCATTCTGTGTCCATAAGTACTTTTTGGAAATGTAGCGACCGTTTCCGATTAAACACACGACTTCATCGTGACGTATGACAAATTACGGCCATTTTTTGAAAGAATGAGCACTTGCATATTTGGAATGTTTGGATTGTCGGCGTACGAAGAATTGAGCGTAACTTTTGCCCACGGTGCCCATTCTGGGCCCAGAAGTACTTTTTGGAAATGTGGCGACCGTTTTGGATTGAACTCACCACTTTGTCATGACGTACGAGTGATTTTGGCCATTCTTCGAAAGAATGAGCACTTGCATATTTGGAATGTTTGGATTGTCGGCGTACGAAGAATTGAGCGTAACTTTTGCACACGGTGTCCGCTTTGGGCCCATAAGAACTTTTTGGAAATGTGCCGACCGTTTTGGATTGAACTCACAACGTCGTCGTGACGTATGAGGGATTTCGGCCTTTTTTCGAAAGAATGAGCTCTTGCATATTTGGAACGCTTGGATTGTCGGCGTACGAAGAATTGAGCGTAACTTTTGCACACGGTGTCCGTTTTGTGCCCATAAGTACTTTTTGGAAATGTAGCGACCGTTTCGGATTAAACACACGACTTCATAGTGACGTATGATAGATTACGGCCATTTTTCGAAAGAATGAGCACTTGTATATTTAGAACGCTTGGAGAGTCGGCGGACGAAGAATTGAGCGTAACGTTTGCACACGGTGTCCATTTTGTGCCCATAAGTACTTTTTGGAAATGTAGCGACCGTTTCGGATTAAACACACGACTTCATAGTGACGTATGATAGATTACGGCCATTTTTCGAAAGAATGAGCACTTGCATGTTTGGAACGCTTGGATTGTCGGCGTACGAAGAATTGAGCGTAACTTTTGCCCACGGTGCCCATTCTGGGCCCAGAAGTACTTTTTGGAAATGTGGCGACCGTTTTGGATTGAACTCACCACTTTGTCATGACGTACGAGTGATTTTGGCCATTCTTTGAAAGAATGAGCACTTGTATATTTAGAAAGCATGGAGAGTCGGTGGACGAAGAATTGAGCGTAACTTTTCCACACGGTGTCAGCTTTGGGCCCATAAGAACTTTTTGGAAATGTACCGACCGTTTCGGATTAAACTCACAACTTCGTCGTGATGTATGAGGGATTACAGCCATTTTTCGAAAGAATGAGATCTTGCATATTTAGAACGCTTGGATTGTCAGCGTACGAAGAATTGAGCGTAACTTTTGCCCACGGTGCCCATTTTGGGCCCAGAAGTATTTTTTGGAAATGTGGCGACCGTTTTGGATTGAACTCACCACTTTGTCATGACGTACGAGTGATTTTGGCCATTCTTCGAAAGAATGAGCACTTGTATATTTAGAAAGCATGGAGAGTCGGTGGACGAAGAATTGAGCGTAACTTTTGCACACGGTGTCAGCTTTGGGCCCATAAGAACTTTTTGGAAATGTACCGACCGTTTTGGATTGAACACACAACTTCGTCGTGATGTATGAGGGATTACAGCCATTTTTCGAAAGAATGAGATCTTGCATATTTAGAATGCTTGGATTGTCGGCGTACGAAGAATTGAGCGTAACTTTTGTACACGTTGTCCGCTTTGTGCCGATAAGTACTTTTTGGAAATGTAGCGACCGTTTTGGATTGAACTCACCACTTCATCGTGGCGTATGAGGGATTTTGGGCCATTTTTCAAAAGAATGAGCACTTACATATTTGGAACGCTTGGATTGTCGGCGTACGAAGAATTGAGCGTAACTTTTGCACACGGTGTCCGCTTTGGGCCCATAAGTACTTTTTCGAAATGTAGCGACCATTTCGGATTCAATACACGACTTCTTCGTGACGTACGAGGGATTACAACCATTTTTCAAAAGAATGAGATCTTGCATATTTGAAACGCTTGGATTGTTGGCGGACGAAAAATTCGGCGTAACTTTTGCACACGGTGTCCGCTTTGGGCCCATAAGAACTTTTTGGAAATGTAGCGACCGTTTTGGATTGAACTCACCACTTCATCGTGACGTATGAGGGATTTTGGCCATTTTTTCGAAAGAATGAGCACTTGCATATTTGGAACGCTTGGATTGTCGGCGTACGAAGAATTGAGCATAACTTTTGCACACGGTGTCCGCTTTGGGCCCATAAGTACTTTTTGGAAATGTAGCGACCGTTCTGGATTGAACTCACCACTTCATCGTGACGTATGAGGGATTTCGGCCATTTTTCAAAAGAATGAGCCCTTGTATATTTGGAACGCTAGGATTGTGGGCCTACGAAGAATTGAGCGTAACGTTTGCACATGGTGTCCATTTTGTGCCCATAAGTACTTTTTGGAAATGTAGCAACCGTTTCGGATTAAACACACGACTTCATCGTGACGTATGATAGATTACGGCCATTTTTCGAAAGAATGAGCACTTACACATTTGGAACGCTTGGATTGTCGGCGTACAAAGAATTGAGCGTAACTTTTGCCCACGGTGCCCATTTTGGGCCCAGAAGTACTTTTAGGAAATGTGGCGACCGTTTTGGATTGAACTCACCACTTTGTCATGACGTACGAGTGATTTTGGCCATTCTTCGAAAGAATGAG
>NW_019232663.1:0-2640 GCF_002742605.1 Olea europaea var. sylvestris | reverse complement strand
CACGTCCAAATTGTCTTCCAAAAGAGTTTGAATCAAATAAGGAAAATTGCCTTCGCGCGCACGTAATTTTGTCTCTGCACTGCTTTCAGTATTTTGGTTATAACTTTCTCTTTCGGTGTCCGATTCAGGTGATTCAAAGTGCATTGAAAAGATAATTAAAAGAGCTACAATTATTTTAGAAATATATTTTTTCCAATTCAAACATTCTCCATCCAAAAAATGGGTCTCAAGTTGACCAAAAATCTTGAAGATATCCTATATGATTGGAAGTTGATTTATGATAATATTCTAATCATATTCCTTTCCTTTTTTATTCCAATTTGTATTCAATTGACTCCTATCAATCTTTAAAGTATATTTTTTGGTCCAAATCAACCATCAAATATTTACACTTTGGTCCTCATACTTTGGATTTGCTTCATTTAGCCATTTTCCGTTCTTTTTTTCAATTCTTCTTTCAAACATGAACTTTTCCTAATAAAAGCGGTAAATAACAAATCAGGTATTAATCCGTTCAAAGAATAACAAAATATCATCATTTAAGATATCAAATAAGTGTAGAAACTACACTTATCAGTTAGCAAAAAGCTGCATATTTTTGAAAGGTGAAGTACCTGATGCACATATGTTGAACTGGGCTATTTATTGCAGGCACGAGATTGTAGGTGACGTAACTGAGATCAGTAGCAAGGTGACGAAGTTCAAGGTTGGGGATAAAGTGGGAGTTGGATGTTTGGTTGGATCATGTCGCCAGTGCGATCAATGCACTAATGATCTTGAAAATTACTGTTCTAATCTGATATGTACCTATGGCTCAGTTTACACTGATGGTACCCTTGCACATGGAGGGTATTCTAATTTTATAGTTGTTGACGAGCACTTTGTTGTTCGTTGGCCAGAGAACTTGCCCATCGAGATTGGTTCTCCTCTCTTATGTGCTAGGATTATGACCTACAGCCCCTTGAGGTACTTCGGACTTAACAAGCCAGGAATGAATATTGGTGTTGTTGGGCTTGGCCATGTAACTGTGAAGTTTGGCAAGGCTTTCGGGACTAAGGTTATAATTATCAATACATCTATTGATAAGAAGAAGGAAGCTATTGAAAAGCTTGGTGCTGACTTGTTTTTGGTTAGCCGTGATCCAGAGGAGATGAAGGTAAAAGGATTCACGATATTGCTTTGTTAATTTCATTTATAGTTGTGCTGAGACATGAAACCACATTAATCTCTATGATTGTTTCTGTTCAGGCTGGGGCTAGGACTTTGGACGGGATCATCGATACTGTAGCTGCTACTCACCCCCTTTTACCCTTGATTAGTTAGTTGAAGCCTCATGGAAAGTTGGTACTGGTTGGTGCTCCTGATAAGCCATTGGAGTTGCCAGTGCTTCCCTTGATTTCAAGTAAGCAATTCTACTGATGTTTCTCATTCTCTTGGTCCTTGGGACTCTTACAGCTTGTCTGGATAAGCTTAAAAAGTTCACTCATTCTCATTCATGGTTTCTAAGTGTCCTGTTTTTACCCTATAACGGAATGGGTTCAGAACATCTCCATTCGGATCTTGACAATATTGCTAAACATCCACCATTGAATACAGGTAGAAAGATAATAGCTGGCAGTGAAATAGGAGAAATGAAAGAGACCCAAGAGATGCTTGATTTTGCAGCAAAACGCAACATATTACCAGATGTAGAGATGATTCCCATTGATTATGTCAATACGACAACGGATTGCCTTGCGAAATCTGATGTTAAATACCGATTTGTTATCGACATTGCAAAATCATTGAAGGCAGAATAAAATCATTATCACAGCTTCATGAAATTTGGCTTTGTTTTTAATAATATATGCTCGTCTAGACTGTTGGGAAATTTGTTTTTACTTGTCATTTTCCATTATCACTATAACTTATTTTCTATAATGTGGAATATTAACTAGTAATGTGATTTCCATGAATGAGGTTGGCATGAAGATGTATTTTGGAAAATTATTACTCTATTTGACATTAATTTTTGAGTATTTTTGGAAATGTATAAACTAAAATTTAAGTGAATAAAAGTGATGCATTTTACGGGATATGGAGCAGTTGTGGGTCTATGAACTACGGAAATAAAATTTATAAGCTGGAAAACTTTTCATAATCACTAATTATTTATTGAGAACGCACAATGTAATTTTAATAATTGAAGGACATTTGGAAAAATAATTACGAGGATGATCATATAGCATTGGACTGAGAATTGAATTCCAAAAATTTCAGAATTTTCCTACTTCGGGTAGTCAATTGGAAGGGGGTGTGGATAAAATTTGCATCTGATCTTCAAGTGTTTCTGAATACACTGGGCATATTCGAGCAGATCAAAGTCAAGTGATTCAAACAACTACACTGGGCATATCCGGCAAGGGCGGACCCATTAAGAGTTGAGCGGGGCAGCCCCCACTCAATTTCCAAAAACCTTCGATTGAGTTTTTAAAATTTTAATTTTAGTTTTTTTTTGGGTTTCTTTCACAATTTATTTTAGTCTATTTTTTGTCTCAACCTTACTTAAACATAAATCTGCGTCCGATTCTGATACCGGGGTAACAAAAAGAAAGATATACAAACGATATGATATATAGACCCATCGCAAAAGACTCAAAT
>NW_019232662.1:0-2640 GCF_002742605.1 Olea europaea var. sylvestris | reverse complement strand
TACTAACTATGTCATATAGCACAAAACTTCAGGTTTTTCTTTTCATTTTCTTTTTAACTTTTCTTCCATTTTATAGATTGAAAGTAGGATAAGCTTCAGTAACAAATTATTTTGTCGTTTGTTATCTTATGTTCATTTTTAAGCAACTGTTGGTCGGAAAATTATATGTGGGATTCGAACCGTGATAAATTTTCTACTGTTCATTTCAGTTAGTTAATCTGATATTATGATTCTATCCACAGGGTGTTGGCTGTGACCTATTTGATGGCTTTTGGTATGTCACAGACTTGAGTTTTGGACCTGTTCAGGATAATTCCCTTAGTTGTGCTCAAAATGTTGAATTTAGGCCCCAGTTATTTGCATTAAAGCACCTGAAATCACTCTCATTCTTCAATTGCTTTGTCCCACCCCACCATTATCCTGTTGCAATTCCTATTGAAAATTGGCAAGCTTTTGCTGGCAGCTTAGAGTCACTAGAGTTCCGGTCCAATCCCGGTCTCATTGGACAAATTCCACTCTCTTTTGGGTACCTCAGAAATCTCCGGTCGTTAGTGCTATTAGAAAATGGATTGACTGGTGAATTACCGACGTTCATTGGAAACTTAACTAAGTTGAGGCGGTTAAATCTTGCGGGGAATTCATTTGCAGGTGGAGTTCCAGTTAATTTTGGAGGGCTAAATCAGCTTCTGATCCTTGACTTGAGTAGGAATTTACTGTCTGGTCCCTTGCCTTCAACATTTGGTGGGTTGACTTCTTTATTGAAGCTTGACTTGAGCAACAATCAATTGGAAGGAAAGATCCCACAAGAGATTGGAAAATTGAAGAATCTAACACTATTGGACCTCAGTAATAACAAATTCTCAGGTTGGTTGCCCACATTATTTGAAGAAATGAGTTCCTTGGAACAATTAGTCCTATCCAACAATCCAACAGGTGGAGACTTAATGAACCTCGCGTGGCATAATCTGATATGCCTAACCGCATTAGACCTGTCAAATACAAGCTTGACAGGTGGGGTTCCCGACTCGATTTCAGAGTTAAAGAGGCTGAGATTTTTGGGTCTCAATGATAACTTGCTCACAGGGGAAATCTCCACGAAGCTTGAAACTTTGCCTAATATTAATGCAATGCACATCTATGGAAACAATCTGACAGGTGAGCTTAAATTCTCTGAAAGGTTCTATAGGAAACTGGGGAGGCGTTTTGGGGCATGGGACAATCCAAATCTCTGCTACCAATCTGGTTTGATATCAAGAATTAATGTCCCGTTTGGGGTAAAACAGTGTCAGCAATATGAGAATGAAACTGGCCTTGATACACATTCCAAGTTGGGTAACAATGGGATTTGGAATACAGAATCCAATCCCATGGTTTCTTTGGGATGCTCAATCTTTTGTATTTATAGATTTAGGTACATCTTTGTGTTTATAGTTCTTTTGTTCTTTGAATTTTCTCCATAGGTTTTTACTTAAGGTGGCTATACACCCTTTTTTTCATTTTCATTTTTTTTTTGGATACTTTAATTGCTCTCACGCCACCTAGCTCGACTCATTAAAACTACATGATCAACCCTTTTTGCGTTGGGCACGACAATTGAGACATGGACTGCTATTAAAAACAAAACAAACAGAAAAATTCAATAGCCATTGTCCAATGGGGTCGAGTTCAAATAATTTTTGTTGTGTTGATTACCCATATCTATTTACAAATGACACATGTATAATAATGATCTAAAATCAACTGAAAATTCTTAGTATTCCGAAGGTTGAGGCATAACTCATAATTTCATGTCAACAAAACCAGTTTAAGAAAAATAAACTAGATCAATTTTATCATTCCATTAGTTTGACTTATAAATAGAAGATTTCTTTTGACTGTTTTATGGCATGGCAGTGTTTGTGTCATAAAATAGAGCATATACAATCAAGCTACATGGACACTAAGTTTTATATTAAGTTTGATATCCTAGGAAGGTGTCACTTTTTTAGACATTGATTTTCACAACGCTTTAAACAATCAATGACACAGATTTTGACAACACTTGAAGTGTCAAACTTGATGTACATCAAATGTGTACAACTTGTTTAATCCATATATTTAATCAAAAGTTATACCTTTATACTATTGGAGGATAAAGGTTGGAGAGGGAGAGACAACCAGTTGTTCGTATAAACGAAACAAAGAATTCCACTATGCGTATAAAATGGGACTTCACAGAGGTCTTACAGAATACATACAAGGGAGGAGGTTGGCATTTTTTATCATTCATGGGTCCCGCGTGGGACCGACCTCATGTGTCTGTTATGGACTGTACAAATGGCTTTTAACATTATCTCAGCAGGACTGGCGCGGTTGCATTTTGGTGTGGCCCCATTGGGGCTGTCCGTGGCACAGCACACCCTACGGGCATGGCTCGTGATACATACATTATTTATAATTATTAATTTCATGAAGAAAAATACCAGCTGGATTTAATTTTATAGGAAATTAGAGTTGGTTTCACAACCTTGTATGTAGTGTATTTATAGGTTTTCAACTTTTAAAAGTGAAATTAACATTCTTAATCTATTTAAATATGTGAATTTGAATCTTCCAGTTACAGTATTAGTCAACACCGCGGATATAGTAGGGGGATATTGT
>NW_019232661.1:0-2640 GCF_002742605.1 Olea europaea var. sylvestris | reverse complement strand
TGCTCATTCTTTCGAAAAATGGCCAAAATCCCTCGTACGTCACGACGAAGCAGTGAGTTCAATCCAAAACGGCCGCTACATTTTCAAAAAGTACTTACGGGCCGAAAACGGACATCGTGTGCAAAAGTTACACTCAATTCTTCGTACGCCGACCATCCAAGCGTTCCAAATATGCAAGTGCTCGCTCTTTCAAAAAATGGCCAAAATCCCTCGTACATCACGACGTAGCGGTGAGTTCAATCTAAAACGGTCGCCACAGTTCCAAAAAGTACTTATGGTCCCAAAACGGACACCCTGTGCAAAAGTTACGCTCAATTCTTCGTACGCCGATAATCCAAGCATTCCAAATATGCAAGTGTTCATTCTTTCGAAAAATAGCCTAAATCCTTCGTACGTCACGACGAAGTGGTGTGTTCAATCCAAAATGATCGCTACATTTCCAAAAAGTACATATGGTCCCAAAACGGACACCGTGTGCAAAAGTTACGCTCAATTCTTCGTACGCCGACAATCCAAGCGTTCCAAATATGCAAGTGCTCACTCTTTCGAAAAATGTTTGAAAACCCTTATACGTCACGACGAAGTGGTGAGTTCAATCCAAAACGGTCGCTACACTTTGAAAAAGTACTTGCGGGCCCAAATGGGACACCGGGTGCAAATGTTAGGCTCAATTCTTCGTACGCCGACCATCCAAGCGTTCCAAATATGCAAGCGCTCACTCCTTCGAAAAATGGCCAAAATCTCTCATACGTCACGACGAAGTGGTGATTTCAATCTAAAACGGTCGTTACATTTCCAAAAAGTACTTAAGGGCCCAAAACGGACACCGTGTGCAAAAGTTACGCTCAATTCTTCTTACGCCGACTCTCCAAGCGTTCCAAATATGCAAGTGCTCACTCTTTCCAAAAACGGCCGAAATCCCTCATACGTCACGACGAAGTGGAGAGTTCAATCCAAAACGGTCGCTACATTTCCAAAAAGTACTTATGGGCCCAAAACGGACACCATGTGCAAAAGTTACGCTCAATTCTTCGTAAGCCGACAATCCAAGCGTTCCAAATATGCAAGTGCTCACTCTTTCCAAAAACGGCCGAAATCCCTCATACGTCACGACGAAGTGGTGAGTTCAATCTAAAACGGTCGCTACATTTCAAGAAAGTACTTACGGGCCCAAAACGGACACCGTGTGCAAAAGTTATGCTCAATTCGTCGTACGCCGACAATCCAAGCGTTCCAAATATGCAAGTGCTCATTCTTTCGAAAAATGGCTAAAATCCCTCGTACTTCACGATGAAGCGGTGAGTTCAATCCAAAACGGTCTCTACCGTTCCAAAAAGTACTTGCGGGCCCAAAAGGGACACTGGTTGCAAATGTTACGCTCAATTCTTCGTACGCCGACAATCCAAGCGTTCCAAATATGCAAGTGCTCACTCTTTCGAAAAATGACCAAAATCCCTCGTACGTCACAACGAAGTGGTGAGTTCAATCCAAAACGGTCGCTACAATTCCAAAAAGTACTTATGGTCCCAAAACGGACACCCTGTGCAAAAGTTACGCTCAATTCTTCGTACGCCCATAATCCAAGCATTCCAAACATGCAAGTGCTCATTCTTTAGAAAAATAGCTGAAATCCTTCTTACGTCACGACGAAGTGGTGTGTTCAATCCAACATGATCGCTATATTTCCAAAAAGTACATATGGTCCCAAAACGGACACCGTGTGCAAAAGTTACGCTCAATTCTTCGTACGCCGACAATCCAAGCGTTCCAAATATGCAAGTGCTCGCTCTATCGAAAAATGGCTAAAAACCCTTATACGTCACGACGAAGTGGTGAGTTCAATCCAAAACGGTCGCTACATTTCGAAAAGGTACGTGCGGGCCCAAATGGGACATCGGGTGCAAATGTTATGCTCAATTCTTCGTACTCCGACCATCCAAGCGTTCCAAACATGCAAGTGCTCACTCCTTCAAAAAAAGGACAAAATCTCTCATACGTCACGATGAAGTGGTAATTTCAATCTAAATCGGTCGTTACATTTCCAAAAAGTACTTAAGGGCCCAAAACGGACACCGTGTGCAAAAGTTACGCTCAATTCTTCGTAAGCCGACAATTCAAACTTTCCAAATATGCAAGTGCTCACACTTTGGCAAAATGGCCGAAATCCCTCATATGTCACGACGAAGTGGTGAGTTCAACCCAAAACGGTCGCTACATTTCCAAAAAGTACTTATGGGCCCAAAACGGACACCGTTTGCAAAAGTAACGATCAATTCTTCGTACGTCGACAATCCAAGCGTTCCAAATATGCAACTGCTCACTCTTTCGAAAAATGGTCGACATCCCTCATACATCACGATGAAGTGGTGAGTTCAATCCAAAATGGTTGCTACATTTCCAAAAAGTACTTATGGACCCAAAACGGACACCGTGTGCAAAAGATACGCTCAATTCTTCCTACGCTGACAATCCAAGCGTTCCAAATATGCAAGTCCTCGCTCTTTCCAAAAACGGCCGAAATCCCTCATACATCACGACGAAGTGGTGAGCTCAATCTAAAACGGTCGCTACATTTCCAAAAAGTTCTTACGGGCCCAAAACGGACACCGTGTGCAAAAGTTACGCTCAATTCTTCGTACG
>NW_019232660.1:0-2640 GCF_002742605.1 Olea europaea var. sylvestris | reverse complement strand
CAGAATTGAGCTAATGAAAAATGGATTTTGATTTCAAGATAACTTCGGGTTTGTTCGTTTTTAGCGAATTGCTTGTCTAATTCGATTGGAATCGAGCCAATGAAATGTGGTTTTTAATTTCATGATAACTTCGGGTTTGTTCTTTTTGGCGAATTGCTAGACTAATTTGATAGGAATCGAGCCAATGAAAAGTGGTTTTTGATTTCATAATAACTTCGGGTTTGTTCGTTTCTTGGCAAATTGCCAGTCTAACTCGATTGGAATCGAGCCAACGAAAAGTGGGTTTTAATTTCAGGATAACTTCAGGTCTGTTCGTTTTTGGTGAATTGCTAGTCTAATTCGATTGGAATCGAGGCAATGTAAACGGTTTTCGATTTCATGACAACTGCAGGTTTGTTCGATTTTGGCGAATTGCTAGTCTAATTCGATTGGTTTTTTGCGAATTGCTCGTCTAATTCAATTGGAATCAAGCCAATGAAAAGTGGCTTTTGATTTCATGATAACAACAGGTTTGTCCTTTTTGGCAAATTGCTAATCTAATTCGATCGGAATCGAGACAATGAAAAGTGGATTAAGATTTCATGATAACATAGAGTTCGTTCATTTTTTGGTAAATAGCTAGTCTAATTCGATTGGAATCAAGCCAAAGAAAAGTGGTTTTTGAATTCACGATAACTTCGGGTTTGTTCGTTTTTCATGATAACTTAGGGTTTGTTCATTTTTGGAGAATTGCTAGTTTAATTTGACTCGAATTGAGCCAATGAAAAGTAGTTTTTTGATTTCATAATAACTTCGGGTTTGTTAGTTTTTGGAGAATTGCTAGTCTAATTCTATTAGAATCGTGCCAATGAAAAGTGGTTTTTTGATTTCATAATAACTTCGGGTTTGTTAGTTTTTGGAGAATTGCTAGTCTAATTCTATTAGAATCATGCCAATGAAAAGTGGCTTTTGATTTCATGATAACTTCGGGTTTGTTCGTTTTTGGTGAATAGCTTGTCTAATTCGATTGGAATCGAGCCAATGAAAAGTGAATTTTGATTTCAAGATAACTTCGGGTTTGTTCATTTTTGGCAAATTGCTAGTCCAATTTGATTGGAATCGAGCAAATGAAAAGTGGGTTTTGATTTCATGATAACTTCGGGTTTGCTCATTTTTAGCGAATTGCTAGTCTAATTTGATTGGAATCGAGCCAATGAAAGGTGACTTTTGATTTCATGATAACTTCGGTGTTGTTCATTTTTGGCGAATTGCAAATCTAATTTGATTGGAATCGAGCCAATGAAGAGTGGCTTTTGATTTCATGATAACTTCTGGGTTTTTCA
The DNA here is from genome assembly GCF_002742605.1 of Olea europaea var. sylvestris. NCBI lineage: Eukaryota > Viridiplantae > Streptophyta > Magnoliopsida > Lamiales > Oleaceae > Olea > Olea europaea. The sequence goes on along the minus strand of NW_019232660.1, from coordinate 1,318 downwards.
TTTTTGGCGAATTACTAGTCTAATTCGATAGGAATCGAGCCAATTAAAAGCTGCTTTTGATTTCATGATAATTTCGGGTTTTTTTTGTTTTTGGCGAATTTCTAGTCTAATTCGATTGGAATCGAGCCAATGAAAAGTGGTTTTTGATTTAACCATGACTTCAGTTTTGTTCTTTTTTGGTAAATTGCTATTCTAGTTCGATTGGAATTGAGCCAATGAAAAGCTGCTTTTGATTTAATGATAACTTCGATTTGTTCGTTTTTGGCGAATCACTAGTCTAATTTAATTAGAATCGAGCAAAGGTAAAGTGGTTTCTGATTTCACAATAACTTCGATTTTGTTCGTTATTGGCAAATTGCTATTCTAATTTGATTGGGATCGAGCCAACGAAAAGTGCTTTTTGATATCGATTGGAATTTTGCTGATGAAGAGTGGATTTTGATTTCATGATAACTTCGGGTTTGTTCGTTTTTAGCGAATTCCTAGTCTAATTTGATTGGAATCGAGCCAATGAAATGTGGTTTTTGATTTCATGATAACTTCGGGTTTGTTGGTTTTTGGCGAATTGCGAGTCTAATTCGATTGGAATCGAGCCAATGAAAAGTGATTTTGATTTCATGATAACTTATGGTTTGTTCATTTTTGGCGAATAGCTAATTTAAGTCGATTGGAATCGAGTCAATGAAAAGTGGATTTTGATTTCACGATAACTTCCTCTTTGTTCATTTTTTGTGAATGGCTAGTCTAATTCGATTGGAATCGAACCAATTAAAAGTGGCTTTTGATTTCTTGATAACTTCGGGTTTTTTCATTTTTGGTAAACTGCTTGTCTAATTCGATTGGAATCGAACGAATGAAAAGTAGGTTTTGATTTCATGATAACTTCAAGTTTGTTCCTTTTGGCAAATTGCTAGTCTAATTCGATTGGAATCGAGCCAATGAAAAGTGGCTTTTGATTTCATGATAACTTCAGGTCTGCTCTTTTTTGGCGAATTGCTAGTGTAATTTGATTGGAATCGAGCCAATGAAAAGTGGTTTTTGATTTCCAGATAACTTCGGGTTTGTTCGTTTTTATCGAATTGCTAGTCTAATTCGATTGGAATCGAGCCAATGAAAAGTGATTTTTGATTTCACGATACCTTCTGGTTTGTTTGTTTTTTGACGAATTTCTAGTCTAATTCGATCGAAATCGAGCCAATGAAAAGTGGATTTTGATTTCAAGATAACTTCGGGTATGTTCGTTTTTAGCGAATTGCTAGTCTAATTCGATTGGAATCGAGCCAATGAAATGTGGTTTTTGATTTCATGATAACTTCGG
>NW_019232659.1:0-2641 GCF_002742605.1 Olea europaea var. sylvestris | reverse complement strand
AAAGTTTTAGCCCATTCCGACACCGTCGCGAAAAATGACGAAATTGCCCCCGGCGCGATTTTTGTTTCCCATCAACCTGCAAAGTTTAAGCCCATTCTGACACCGTCGCGAAAAATGACGAAATTGCCCCCGGCGCGATTTTTTTTTCCTATCAACCTGTCAAATTCGAGCGCATTCCGACACCGTCGCGAAAAATGACGAAATTACCCCCGGCGAGATTTTTGTTTCCCGTCAACCTGCCAAATTTCGGCTCATTCTGATACCGTCGTGAAAAATGACGAAATTGCACCCGGTGCGATTTTTTTTTCCAATCAGCCTGCCAAAATCTTGCCCATTCCGACACCGTCGCGAAAAATGGCGAAATTGCTCCCGGCGCGATTTTTGATTCCCATCAACCTGCCAAATTTCAGCCCATTCCGACACCGTCACGAAAAATGACGAAATTACACTCGGCGCGATTTTTGTTTCCCAACAACCTGCAAAATTTAAGCCCATTCTGACACCTTCGCGAAAAATGACGAAATTTCCCCTGGCGCGATTTTTGTTTCCTATCAACCTGTCAAATTCGAGCGCATTCCGACACCGTCGCGAAAAATGACGAAATTACCCCCGGCGCAATTTTTGTTTCCCGTCAACCTGCCAAATTTCGGCTCATTCTGACACCGTCGTGAAAAATGACGAAATTGCACCCAGTGCGATTTTTGTTTCCAATCAGCGTGCCAAAATTCTGCCCATTCCGACACCGTCGCGAAAAATGACGAAATTGCTCCCGGCGCGATTTTTGTTTCCCATCAACCTGCCAAATTTCAGCCCATTCTGACACCGTCGCGAAAAATGACGAAATTGCACCCGGCGCGATTTTTGTTTCCCATCAACCTGCCAAATTTCAGCCCATTCTGACACCGTCGCGAAAAATGACGAAATTGCCCCTGGCGCGATTTTTGTTTCCTATCAACCTGTCAAATTCGAGCGCATTCCGACACCGTCGTGAAAAATGACGAAATTACCCCCGGCGCAATTTTTGTTTCCCGTCAAACTGCCAAATTTCGGCTCATTCTGACACCGTCGTGAAAAATGACGAAATAGCACCCGGTGCGATTTTTGTTTCCAATCAGCCTGCCAAAATTCTGCCCATTCCGACACCGTCGCAAAAAATGACGAAATTACCCCCGACGCGATTTTTGTTTCCCATCAACCTGCAAAATTTAAGCCCATTTTGACACCTTCGCGAAAAATGACGAAATTTCCCTTGGCGCGATTTTTGTTTCCTATCAACCTGTCAAATTCGAGCGCATTCCGACACCTTCGCGAAAAATGACGAAATTACCCCCGGCGCAATTTTTGTTTCCCATCAACCTGCCAAATTTCAGCCCATTTCGACACCATCGTGAAAAATGGCGAAATTGGCCCTGGCGCGATTTTTATTTCCAATCAACCTGCCAAATTTCAGCCCATTCCGACACCGTCGCGAAAAATGACGATATTACCCTCGGCGCGATTTTTGTTTCCCATCAACCTGCAAAATTTAAGCCCATTCTGACACCTTCGCGAAAAATGACGAAATTTCCCCTGGCGCGATTTTTGTTTCCTATCAACCTGTCAAATTCGAGCGCATTCCGACACCGTCGCGAAAAATGAGGAAATTGCCCCCGGCGCGGTTTTTGTTTCCGATCAACCTGTCAAATATTAGCCCATTCCGACACCGCCGCGAAAAATGACGAAATTGCCCCTGGCGCGATTTTTGTTTCCAATCAACCTGTCGAATTTCAGCCCACTCCGACACCGTCGCGAAAAATGACGATATTACCCTCGGCGCGATTTTTGTTTCCCATCAATCTGCCAAATTTCAGCCCATTTCGACACCATCGTGAAAAATGACGAAATTGGCCCCGGCGCGATTTTTATTTCCAATCAACCTGCCAAATTTCAGCCCATTCCGACACCGTCGCGAAAAATGACGAAATTACCCCCGGCGTGATTTTTGTTTCCTGTCAACCTGCCAAATTTCGACCCATTCTGACACCGTCACGAAAAATGACGAAATTGCCCCCGGCGCGATTTTTGTTTCCCATCAACCTGCCAAATTTCAGCCCATTCCGACACTGTCGCGAAAAATGACGAAATTGCCCCCGGCGCGGTTTTTGTTTCCCATTAACCTGCCAAATTTCAGCCCATTCGGACACCTTCGCGAAAAATGACGAAATTGTCCCCAGCGCGATTTTTGTTTCCCATCAACCAGCAAAGTTTTAGCCCATTCCGACACCGTCGCGAAAAATGAAGAAATTGCCCCCGGTGCGATTTTTGTTTCCCATCAACCTCCAAAATTTAAGCCCATTCTGACACCGTCGCAAAAAATGACGAAATTGCCCCTGGCGCGATTTTTGTTTCCTATCAACCTGTCAAATTTGAGCGCATTCCGACACCGTCGCGAAAAATGACGAAATTACCCCCGCCGAGATTTTTGTTTCCCGTCAACCTGCCAAATTTCGGCTCATTCTGACACCGTCGTGAAAAATGACGAAATTGCACCCGGTGCGATTTTTGTTTCCAATCAGCAAGCCAAAATTCCGTCCATTCCGACACCGTCGCGAAAAATGACGAAATTGCTCCCGGCGCGATTTTTGTTTCCCATCAACCTGCC
>NW_019232658.1:0-2641 GCF_002742605.1 Olea europaea var. sylvestris | reverse complement strand
CCTTGTGATTAACAAATTTCAAAGATTTGAATCTACAGACTCTATTATTTAATTTAATTGTCTAATAATTAAATAATAGATCTGCCATTAAATTGCATTAATTATATATCAAAAAATTTTATGTCCATGGTTGATTGGACTTAGGGCATAACACTTACATAGATTTCTCACGTTTGCACAAGTTTTGAAAAATATACCTGAAACAATAATATATTAGAACAATTGGACTAATTTTTCCTGTTGAACGTAAATATATATAATAGTTGATAAATAAAACAGTAATTTTTTTGCTGTTTGCATAACTTAACGAAACTTATTGGCCTAAGCATTTACATATCATGAAATTTGGGCTAACACTTTTAGCACAATCTAAACTCCCTATGGAATTTTGGGTTGATACATTCTTAACAACAACTTTTGATTAATCGACTCTCATCTATTGAGAATGTCTTTGCGTATTTTAAGTTGTTCGGTATAGCACCTGATTACACCTTTTTATGCACATTTGATTGTGCTATTCCTCCTTTCTCAAATCTTGCACGTCAAAATAATTAACCTTCCATATCAAATAATGTATATTCCTTAGATACAGTTCCTTCCTACATGACTAATGTTGTTTGGACCAATAAGTTTTACTTTTCAACCTCGAGTACTTAGATGTTGTTGAGATATTGCTGAAGATCAATTCATTAGATATTCTTGAGCCCAATATATGTGCCTCACATTCTTGGCCTAGTTGAGATGACGGGCTGTGTTTATTGTAATGGGTTTAGGTCCATTTTATTAAGAGGAAATGTGTTTCCTTGAAGTGCGACTTCTGCCTTTCTTGGAGATGTGATCTGGCATACATTTGGCCATCTCCTCACCGTTGATCTACAACCATTCATCTTACTTGATTAAAGATCTGTTGGACGGTTCATTTGAGGAGGACCTATTCTAGGTTATCTGAGTGTTCTAGGGGTTCTCTTCCTCTCTCACGCCACCTTATTTTCTGAGTGAAAATTACCTTCTGTAAATTTGAGTGACTTTTGATACTACACTTGGTGTATAACTTTGTGATACTGCTTAGTGCGAGTTTGGTGGTGTTGTGTAATTTGAATGTGAGGCGAGATTAAAATAGTGAAGAAACTTTGTATTTTTTCGTACATTTGTAACATTCTTGGTGATTTTTCTAGTAGATCTAAAGCTCAATCTACCTAGTAGATGCTCAACATGGTGAGTAGGCCGTAAGGCTGAACATCCAGGTCTTTGTGACAAAAAATCCTTCGTGTTCATTCTTTTTAAAATTCTTCTGTGAATCTTTGTGAAATATTGTTTCGATTAACCTCTCGAGAACCTACAAGTGGTATCAGAGCATCTTCTCCGGAGGATTTGGATACGGGTTCGATTTTTTTGAAAACCCTAAGTTTTTGAAAATTCTTTTTTATTCACAGATCTTTGAGATTAAAGTTTTTCTGAGTGAAAAATTAGCTTCTCCAAAAAATTTAATGGGATATCTCACTTAGATTCAACTCTCTGGTTGGATCCTTTGAAATCTTGATGGTTGTTCTGGGTAGATCTATAAGATCTACTAATACTCTTTGACTTTTTGGGCTCTAAAATCGATCTTTCTAATAAAACTTTGTGACTCGCTCTTAACCCTGTGTGATCTGCTGTTTGTGTTGAGTTCTAGTGAGTTGAAATTTTACTCATTGTCAAGTCATGGTGATTCTCTTAACTCACTCTGAATTCTTGGTGAGTTGTGTCAACTCATTCCGATTCTTACTGAGTTCCCAATAAGTCACTATCAACAGTGAGTTGTTTGTGCTTATACTAAATTCTTGCGTCGTCTCCAGTATACTCTGAACCCCCTCTTTATTACTGTTGATTACCCGCATTAATTTTTTAGAAACTTTCCTTTGTCCGAGGTCTCATTCGAGAACCTGAGAATCAGAGGGAGTATTGGAATGGAGGGTTACCACCCCTTAAACCTTTCAAGAACTAAAAATTGCACATTTAATTACAATATCCGTGATTCTATCATTGCATTTGTCATCATGTCCACTACACACAAAATTGAGATTGATGTATGGAATGGTAATGGTGACTTTAGTTTATGGCAACAGAAAATAAGGGCTCTGTTGTTACAACAGAGATGTGCACATGCTATTGATAACACTTATCCTTCAAGAAATGTATGGACTTTTTTTATTAAAACAAAAATTGGATACTTTCCAAAATTTTAAAGAATGAAAAATCATGATTGAAAATCAAACTAATAAGAAGATCAAGGCACTAAGAATTGAAAATGGTTTAAGTTTTGTGATCTAGAATTTGATTCCTTTTGTAAGGAATTTGGAATATTAAAGCATAGAACTGTGATATACACCCCTCAGCAGAATGGGGTGGCTGAAAGAATGAATAGAATCCTTTTAGAAAAGGTCAAATGTATGTTACACAGTTCAAGGCCTCCTAAATTCTTTTGGAGGAAGCTTTAAAAACTGCAACATTTCTAGTAAATAAAAGTCCTTCTAGTGTCATTGACTTCCAAATCCCTGAAACATTGTGGTCGAATACTACACCTGATTACAACAAACTTAAAGTCTTTGGCTGTGCTGCATACTCTCATCAAAATGAAGGTAAACTTGAACTAAAATCTCAA
>NW_019232657.1:178521-183088 GCF_002742605.1 Olea europaea var. sylvestris | reverse complement strand
CGGAAATGCACATTATTTCAGGCACTTATATAAACTTTGAAGTGGAGAATGAAAAAGTAAAGAGAAAAAGAAGCTTTTAATTATGTTACGGGGCCAATTGGTTCTTTGAAACAGGGAAAAGCAGGTGAATAAAGGAGAAAAATATAGATGTGTGATTTGGATTGAGTTACGTTCTGCTTTTGATTCAAGAAACGCCATAGAAAATGGCTAAAGCGCTTTCCACTTTCTTGAAGTTGTATTTGTTAAGGATTTGACCTGTCAAATAGCGGAAGTCTGGCAAGACGGTCGATCAAATTAAGCCCTTGTTTGAGTCCCATTTTTTAAAAAATTCATTTTTTCAAAACTTCTTTTCAATTATATATTTTCTAATAAAATAATTTTTTCTTAATTTTCAACCATACATTTTTCAAATAATCACTATTTTGAAATACATTTTTTTCCTCCAATGAGCGCTAAAGGCTATAATAGTATATCACTGTTAACTCATTGGGCACATCACGCTGCTGGCTGACCCTTTTGAATGTTAGGTTGATTCTTAATCATTAAGAAAGTAGCAGTGTTAAGAAAACTTGGTTTATGCTGATTAAAAGTTACAAGCATGTGGGTCTAGGCTATCCATTTGTCTTATAGTGACCCAGTATATTGGTGGTGTTCAAGTACTTTAATAAATCAGTTTTGAAATTGACAGATGAGAGAAACTTTTTAAGTCCCTATTTGTTTGGTTGTTTGGGGATAATTCTATGTGTACACCTCATGATGCACCCCCTCACATGGAGAGATGTTTACGAATATTTTATTGTATGTGGGTCTTTCTGCAGATGAGGGAAGTGTAATGCTATACACATAGCATTGTCTTTGTTTAAGAGGATGTTTAACATTCGGTTTTATGGAAAAAAAAAAAATTATAGTATATTGATAAAAAAATGTGTGGATGAAAAATAAGTAAAAGTTTTTTTTATTTACTTGTAATATTATTTTAATGAATAATGTGTGGTTGAAAAGAAAAAGAGAGAAAAATGAGAATCAAATGAAGCCTAAGAAACCAATTGAAAGAGAAACCAAAAGTCCGTTTGAATGGAAGAACCCTATGATTCAACCAAATGAAGAAATTGATACTATATAAGTGGGTAGTGAATAATGGATGTGGATGATGAATGTTGTAAATTATTTCGTTGTTTGATTGTGATGTGGGTAATAAATGGTAGGAATTAGACTTTTAATGTGTATAAAGAAGCGTTCTACTGTAATTTCTAGTTAAACTTTTTAGTTTTTTGTTATGTTGATTCTGAATTTTCATGTGTGTACTGAGGAAGAACATAGGCCAGTTAGTGCAATGTTCCGTGTGCAAATCAATCCTGAAATTGGTAAACTTCGATGAAAACAACCTTAGATTAGACCTTAACCGAGACAAAGAGTAGAAATCAACAAAATAAATCAGCATGATGCAGACCTCAACCATCTAAACCAGCTGAGTACATAATTGCAGAATAGCAGTATACAATAGAATGGTATGCACATACTTCTTCAGTGAACAAAATTGCGAAAAATGATTGCTGATTTTGAATTTTTTGGTTGATTCCTAGAGTTGCTACAAAACAGTCGCACGTTGGTGTCTCTGCCAGTTCGTATTTCAAGCAAATGGGGCCTTAAGTGAGTGCTTTGTTCACAAAATAGGCAAACATTTTGAAGTTATTGTGCCGATTACCCTATTTAAAATAGTTCTTACGTGGTAGCAAAGTCAGTAATTTTAACAAGGATTAAACTGAATGTACAGATAATGAAGTTTCGGACCTTCTACAGGTCACTCTCATGGAGGTCCTGCCCACGCGGGACCCGATGCATTAAAAATGGCCAAAAATAACACCAACCTCACCCATTGTGATTGATTTGTAAAACATCTGTAAGAATCTTCCCTGTAAGTGCAGCTCGGTCCTTCTAACAAAAAAAGAAGTAATTTGAAATGAGTGTTTAAATAAAATTTGCTTAAATTTAAGCCACAAATGTCATTTGACTCTGGGAAACAGTTGTGAGCATTGGTTAACTGCTAGATGCCAAAATGATGAATGTATTAGGACTCTGCATTTTCATCATAAAAGGTCTACCTTACTAAGAAGAGTAGTACCAACTCTTATAAATTAGTCTATATTTTTATCTTTATTTGATGTAAAATTATATCCTTTAACATACCCTGCAAAATGGTGGCTCGTTCGAGCAAATTAATTTTGAAATTTGTATGCTCATTTTTTAATTTTAATCGGATCGAACTGCTCATTAATGGGCTGTGAAATCGTATTAAGGCTTGGTGTTATATCTTAAAAGGTCAATCTTCTTAAAAAAAAAAAAAAAAAAAAAAGGGTAGCCTAAACCTTATAAATTGATTTTTTGTTTTTATCTTTTATTCGACGGGATTATAGCCTTTAACAAATGCCTGCAGAGTGGGATTCCCTATTTCACTCAAACCATTCACAATTGTTCCCAAGAAGAATCTGAATCAGTAAACGCAGAGGTAATGATCTTGGGAACTGGCGTAAGTAAAGTTACTTCAATTCTTCAATACAAATTCATATTACATTGACAGAAATTCCATGACAAACCATGGAGTTTTATAGAAATTTAGGACAGTCTACATGAAATGATTTGAAGATGATATATATATATATATATTTGGAGGATCGCATACTTAATTTTCTCTGCAAAGCCAAGAAAACCAGAACCAATCATTCCTGTTGAAAATCCAATAATATCGAGTCGAAATCACGCTTCTTTGCAAATCCAAGAGATTTTTTCACCCAGTTCAGATTCATCTTTGATAATTGATGTACCTTCCTTGGCACATTACTCTCTTGCCCACAGAAACTCATTTGACAACGAGAAGAAATCAGCCATGCTCGCGTGATTCTGGAGAGAAAGTTGAGGAAGAGAAGGTGATAAATTATTTGGTGGCCGAAGGGAAATTGATAAGACAATATAATAGTTACCAAAGGATACTGCTTCTGGGAGAAGGAGACTTCTCTTTCTCTGCTAGCTTGGCCGTGGCTTTCGGTTCTGCTCCCTTCTTGATCGCAACTTCTCTTGATTCTGCTGGTAAGGAAGTTTCATAAATTCTCTACCTCCAATTGTTATTCGTGGCATTCTGTGTTAAGTTTTGGTGAGAATTTTCAGATTTTCTGAAGAAAAATTATAAGCATGCAATGTCCAACATTGAGAAGCTAAGGATTAGGGAGTGCATGGTCATGCATGAGATTGATGCTCAAAACTTTTTCCTCTTTCTAAATCTCACATTTCCCATCAATACACTATTCAAAAATTCATTTTTCCCTCAAAATGGGGCTCAAACAAAGGCTCAATTAATCGATACATCTTGTTTCTCATGGCAACATCTTCAAATATTCCGTTTGCATGGAAAAATATTTTTTTGACTCGTATATTTATTTTTAATCTTTGTTATATTAAAATGTGAAGGACTAATAAGTCTTTTTATTCTCTCCAAAATGATTCTTTTGTCCTTGACAAGATCTAATTAGCCTATGTTTTATATGTATTAAAATATGATTTTAATTTCAAGTCAAAGTCAACAATTAAATTTAATACACACATCTCGTGTGAGATGCATAACTTTTCAACCATACAATCCATTAATTTTTATCAAAATTTATTGAAATCTAATTTTATCTACACATAATTGGGGCTAATTAATAGAAACCTATTCTAGGTCAAATAGAAGCGATTGTGCTACATTATATACACATGATGTAGTGATGAATGATTGGATCAAATTTTCTTCACTATCTTTTTGACACATCATCTGTATATACACTATTATGTAACTATTTATGTACAAGAAGCATTATTCAAGTAGGAGTTAATAATACTTAGATTAATCATTAAATAGATAGTTCTCATAAAAAAGCAAAAAATTCGAAATATTAGATCTACTTTACTACTTGACATCATGCACTTGATATTATCACAACACCCAGCTACTCATGAAACATGAGAAGCATATCTCTAAGTTGATCTTGCCGTGCTCTTAGGGTTGAAAAGTTTGATCAATCCCAACAAATTCTAGGAAACTGCCTAAAAGAAAAATGACAAAACATTGTCTGCTTCGTGGTAAAGTAGGTCTTTGTCCGGCTTCATAAGAAGACAGAATTGATTGGACTCATCTCAATATTTGTTATTGAGCTTAATTCAGATGGCGCATTGTGTATTAAAACTGGATTTCATTAGGAATTTGCTATTATTTTCTCCAACAGTCAATGAAAATTAACTTGGAGTTCCTATCAGCACAGAAGAGAATTAACTTAGAAAGTATTGATGCATTATCACTTTGTTCTTTTGGATTCATTTATCTATGAACCTTAGCAAAAATATAAGAACATGGGACTTTAACATTTATTTCGCAGTTATGTCAAGGAATTCCAGTGGTCTGAATAGTTGCCAAAAGGAAGGGAAGTAGATTCCTTTTTGAATGCTATTCTTGGTAAACGTTCCCACAATTAGTAGCCCGTCCAACTCATTTAGATTATTTCTTCTCAATTTCGACGAAATTGTATGATGATACATA
>NW_019232657.1:169856-171478 GCF_002742605.1 Olea europaea var. sylvestris | reverse complement strand
TAAACGTTCCCACAATTAGTAGCCCGTCCAACTCATTTAGATTATTTCTTCTCAATTTCGACGAAATTGTATGATGATACATACTTGTATGACAACTTCCTGCTTGTATCATTTCTAACCACATGTTCTTTTATAAAGGAAATGAAGGTCATTGAAGCTGTGTGGTGCAGCTTTGCTTTCTTTTGAGATCATTTTTCCTGGGGTCATGCCCTCACTTGTTCCTCTATTTTCTATAAATAAAAGTCATCACTGAAAAGGGATCCTCCACTCAGAAGCAATAATCATGGCAGAACTTGCTGTTAGTGCTGCTTTGCTTTCTTTTGAGATCATTTTTCCAGTTCTCAATCAACATCTGAATCTCAAGAAGAAGGTTAAAGACGAAATTGAGAGTTTCGAAGGATGGGTTAGAGCAATGAAAGCCTTCCTCGAGGATAATGAAGACGATACTGAACGCAGCAGGTTGCTCGAAGATAAAGTGGAACAAGTTCGAGGCATTGCTTACGATATAGAGGATCTTCTTGAGGAGTTTTCCCTTCATTCATCCTACATATTTCACAGCAATAAATTCACTCAGAAAGCCGTCCAAGCTGGCCATAATATCAAGCACCACTTTCCACTTCATGGGATCTCCGGAAAGATCAAAAGAATCAAGAACAAGATAGATGGTATTGTATTACAAAATATTTTATTTGCTAATGGTTCAAGACCTGCTGCATCAAGCTCTGGCACAAGGAGTCGAGTTCAGGTGAGTCCTCTTCTCCTTGACGATGAATTGGTTGGCTATAAAAAACCCAGGGAAGAGCTTATAAGTCAGTTGATAGATGGAGAAAAGAGACTAGTTAGAATAGCTGTAGTTGGTCCTGGTGGCTCCGGCAAGTCAATATGTGTAAAGAATGTGTTCGGGAAGAGAAGAATTCTTGGACAATTCGATTGCCATGCTTGGGTTCACGTGTCTCAGCACTTTGATGTCGAGGAACTCTTAAGCGATATGCTAAAGAAATTTTGCGAATCTAGAAAGGAAATTTATTGTGATCAGAGAGGTGGAGATACTCTGACGAAGCTCAGAAATTACCTCGTTGCAAAGAGGTACATTGTTGTCCTAGATAACATTTGGAGAAGAGAAGACTGGGAGCGCATCAAGAATGCTTTGCCAAGTGGGTTTTTGGGCAGCAGAATAATTCTGACCACCAGGGCCTCTGATGTGGCCTCTTCAGCCGAATTTATACATCACTTAAATGGTCTAGAAGCACTAGAGGCCTGGACCCTCTTCTGTAAGAAGGCCTTCCAAGACAGTAAAGGGGAATGTCCTTCTGAGTTGAAGGATTGTTCTGTGAAAATACTGAAAAGATGTGAAGGACTGCCCTTCTATAACTTGGTAGTAGCCGGTGCTCTATCAAATACACCAAAGTTTCCAAGGGAATGGGAGAAATTTCACAGCAGTCTTGGTGCCGAAATCGAGCGCAATTCTCCCCTTTTAGTTATCTGCAGACCTGGCTACAAGGATCTCTCAAGCAATCTTAAGAGTTGTTTATTGTATTTCAGCATTTTCCCTGAGGATTACTCTGTTAGTCGGGGAAGGCTTGTGCGCTTGTGGGTAGCAGAACGATTTGCGACAGAAACAC
>NW_019232657.1:167011-168314 GCF_002742605.1 Olea europaea var. sylvestris | reverse complement strand
CAATATTAAAGTAGCCAAGTTGAGAAAAGTCATGTTCTCTGGATGGAGGGATTTGTCATTGCTTTTCTTTCTGTACTTCGAAAGCTGCTTCAACTTCAGCTACTCGAATTTTCGATATTCTTTTTTATTTCTCATCAAACAAATGGCATCTTCTTCTGGAATCCACGAAATAATTTGATCCCTGGACAACATCGTCATGGTAAAGGTCGTAATGCTAGTTTGCAGGATCTTATTATACAAATTCTGCTCTCTTTCCCAGCAAAAGTATACATTTTTCCCTAGTGCACGTCTAGTACTCAGTAGTCGATAATAGTGCAGATAATAATGGACAAATAAAGTTTGAAAAACTTAAATTAAAGCAGAAAGTTGGAGATCTTATTCATTGTCATTTCAACAGAAAATCCCTATCCGCTGGGAGATTGAAAGTCAGAGAACCTCAAAATGAGTTTGGGCCAAAACTATTGTGCAATCTAATAAGCCCTCTTAAAAGATTTTGGGCCAAAATGAGTTTCCCTAAGTGGAAATTACAAAAATCCCGAGTTTTAAAGATCTCAGTACAAAAATAAGGTGAGATGGTCTTTTATGCAGATTTCAGGTATGAATTTAATTATTAATATTAATACAAAATATTTCATCCCCAATTCGGCCCTAAAATTCATTTCACACAGCAATCAGCATCTTCTCTCCTCACTTTCTCCCGTTAACCCACGGTGCCCCTGCCCACAGTCGGAGAGAGCCTTTCACGTCGTCCCGCAACGGTACTTTACCTTTCACGTCGTCGCTTCGTCAGCAACGATCGCTCGTCGTTTTGAGGCGCTTCGACGCAACACAGGAACCACTGCCGCGAGGTTTGGATGGTGTTTTGTGTAGTGTGGTGTGGTGTTTACGGTGGTGTCGTGGTGGATCTAGCGCAACTGTTGCCATTTTTTGATCTGTGATTTCGACGAGTGGGGGTGGTCGGCAAACAATTTCTCTATCCAACGTGGATGTGGGTGGCTTTGGTGACTTCATGCGGTGCCGAGTGCAATGGATCTAGGTAGGACGGAGGCGGCGGCGGTCTGGTTGTGGTCGGCGTTTGGTGGTGGTTTTGAATGTATTGGTGTGTTGTGGATGGTGATGATGGTTGTTGATGCAGGTGGTGGAGGTGGCCGATCTGTGGTATGTGTGCGGTTTTGTTGGTGCAATGTGGGTAGAAGCCAATTCTGTTGGTGCGATGTGGGTGGTGTTGTTTGCTAGGGTGTTGGTGTAGTGTGCGGCGGCGGCGATTATGGTGATACAAGTTGGTGGTTTGGGTTGATTGTCG
>NW_019232657.1:158652-166748 GCF_002742605.1 Olea europaea var. sylvestris | reverse complement strand
ATTTTGAAATGGTGTAAAGAATACACCTTAAATATGAATTTTTCCCTTTCCCTAAAGTGAAAATTACATGTAGCCAGATTTATTATAGGGAAAATCTCATGAGTAATAATTTAAGTATCACACATTTCAAAATTAAGAAAATAAGTTTCAAATTTCAAAAATCAGATTTTTATTAAAATTTATTTATAATTTAATTAATTAATTAAATAACTATATTTAGGTCACAGATCTGTACAATTTGGTCACAAATTAACAATTTAGTTAGTCACTTATTTTATTTTTTTTATCACAAATAAGAAATTTTATGTTTCAAATTATTTTACGATCACAATTCAAAAATTTATAGATCACAATTTGTTCATCGGCCACCAAAAATTAATAAGTCATAGATTAATTTTTAGTCATAACTTATCAATTTATTGTTTACAACTTATTTTTCGGTCACAAATAAAAAATTTTATAGGTCACATATCATTCATTGGTCATAGAATCAAAATTTTTATTGAGTAATTTTTATTGGTCACAACTCATTTATTCATTGCAAATTGTTAGATTACTTGGTTGTAATTAATTGTTCGGTTACAACTTAATCAATTGGGTCACAGTCACAATTTTTAGATCACATGTTACAAATTCATCAAGTATTAGTCACAATGAACCAAATAAGCATCTAACCCCATTTCTTCCTTCCGACGACCGACACATCTACCATCACTATCACCATTATCCCCACCACAACAACGGAGCATTGCCGCTAACAAAGCCACCACCACCTCATGGCAACCTATCAACACCACAACACACCAGTTGATTCATCACCACAATAGAGAACCAGGGTTCACTCACTAAGGGATTCTTGTCTCACTCTCTGAGATGTTGTCGGATTACGGCTCCCCCTCTACTTTTTAGGTGCGACGAGGAAGCCTCATGCTCCACAACTTAGAGTGAGGAGCTCGGTCCCCTACCCAGGAGTTAAGAGCTTACTTGAAAGTTCTAAGAGCTCTATACCAAGTCTAGTGTTATAACTCTAGGAATCAATCAATACAAGCCTTATGCCCAAGGGGTTAAGAGCCCACCACTTCGCTACCTCTTGACTCACTCGAGTGAGGGAACTCCTACGCTCGTACGCCCTCCCAGGGCTCACTTTGCTACCTATCCAGTTCGCTGAGTTCCTTACAAGTTCTCTAATAAATCTTTCCTTTCTCGCCAACTCCTGCTTAGCTCTTCCGTGAGTGAAAGCAAAAAAAAAAAAGTCCATACAGGTATATCGAGTGGTAAATCAAACGGCGCCATCGAAGCCACCGCCATCATTGCCACAGCGGCCATTATCATTAACATCAGTTGCCACAGTGATCGCCACCACCATTAGTCACCACCACAATCGGTCGCCGCACCACCGTTACCATCAATCACTCCGGTAACCACCATCTCCACCACATAAATTAGGGATTAAACGACCACCGTAGCCATCACCTCACCACCACAGCCACCAAACAAAAATCAGATCCAAAGAATTGAATACCACATCACTGAATCGCCACCACCTACGTGTGCACCAATTACTATCATCGCACCCAAAGAATTGAATAGCACACCACTGAATCACCACCACCACCACTACACACACCAATTACCACCATTGCACAACACACATCCACCAAACTGCCAACCACGCTTCACTCAGAAATTCCCAAAAAAAAAAAAAAATGGGAGAAAGGGAGTGCCGCCTGCAGATCTGCTAGCACCACAGGCTGTTTGTCCGACGATGACAAGCGCCTGTGGTGTGGTATCGATAGGAGCAGCTTCATCACCGACAGCTTGAATTGATGAAAGGACAAAGAAAGAGAGAGGGACGAGCCGGCAAGATGTAAGGAGAGAGGAAAATGAAAATAAGTTAGGGTTAATTAAATTTGTATAATAGTATTTAATATTCAAAATATCTGATTTTTGAACATTGAAACCTTCACTATGATTTTAGAAAATCGATCGTAAAATCTAGATAAGGATGTAATTTCCACTTTATTAAATTATAACTTCAAAAATCAAGTTTAAAGTTTGTTTATGCAAAAATAGATGATAATCAAATTATAAAGTGCATCTGTGGCGGTAGTGGTGCATCTCTATTATGATGTTGGGCTGTGTTAGTTGTGGTGGCACTATTAGTCTGTTGGTGGTGGTTGTGGCGATGGTGATGGTATAGGTGGTGGAGCTAGCGATGGTCACAAGTGGTAGTGGTCACACATGGTGCGCACGGCACTCGCGATTTGGTGCTGGTGTTTGGTGATGTTGTGATTTGACAACGATGATGGTGTCAAAGTGTGGTGTGTAGTGGTGTTGTAGTGGTTTTGCATTGTTGTGGTGGTGGGTTTGTGTTGATGTGGTGGTGGATTTGCACAGTCTGGTGAAAGTGGTGGTGATGGTGGTTGTGGCAATGGTAGTGGTAGTTTTGATGGTGGTGCGATGGTCATGGGTTGATGGGATGGGATAGAGAGTATTTATGACTAATTATTTGATTGATTGTGACCAATAAATAATATGTGACCTAAAAAAAATGATTGTGACCCACAATTTTTTAAGTTATGATTAAAAAATTACTCGTGACCTATAAAAGTTTTGATTTTGTGACATATAATTTGTAACCAATTAATTCGATAAATTGTGATCAAATTATATAGATATGTGATCTTAATATATTTAGTTAATAAAATATTTTTAAATTAATTATCTCACAAATAAAATTGAATAATATCTGATTTTTGAAATCTTAAATCTTATTTCTTAATATTGAAATGAGTTATAGTTTAATCTCTTATATATGAATTTTTCCCTTTCCCAAATCTAATGCTTGTGAATCTTGTTGAACCTCAAAACCTATTAAGACATAAGAGCGGCTGCATAAGTGGGCTTCTGTTGGGTATGAGTCCAAGAAGTTGATATCGTTCCAAGGAAATTTATAGTTCAAAAAAAGGTAATTGGCACAAAATTTTCATATAATTTGTCTTCTTTGAGAAATTCGTCTTTATAGTTTCTATTTTGACATTTGGACCCTCGTATCAATCTTTCTTTACGTGAAACATCATTGCCGTCTATATCTATTGTTAAAGCCTTTTAAAATAATGAATTTATCCTCCTTATATAGACAAAAAAAACATTTTATACTGATTACCTAATAAGTGGGGTTGTTCTGCTAATAGATCTCCCCCTTTGGACATAGATCCTCGCCCACACTCAGAATGGTTACTGAACAAGGATTGGTGGGATAATATACACTAAAGCCATCTAATTCACTGGAAGGTTTGCCTTGTGTTGGGACCATAGACAAGTTTCGGTAATCTATTTCTAATTGGCAAGTGGATAATGGATTGCCCTTGGTCCCTAATTTCATTTGGGGCTTTCTTCTTGTTCGATTCGAGTTTAATAGCCTTGAGAAGATCGTTCATGACCTAGCTTATAATTGAGACAACACCCATATTTCCTCTTGACAAAAATTATTTATTGTACAAATTAAGTGCAGCAGTATGCATAATTTGAGGTGCCAAGTGTCCCAGTAGAGGTGGATTACAACTACCACTACTGCTACAGAAGCTAGAATTATTGATTTTCGTGAACCTTTTGTGTGATTTTGCTAGAGGCATGCTTCAAGGCAACATTTTTTACATCATTTTTTATTGTCTCCACACATCACACGAGTGCACCTCGAGATGAAAATAATCATGGGATCCACTTGTATGAGTGGACTGTCAAACTGAGCGGCATATTTCATTTTGCAAAGAGTTTCATTTTTTCTTCTAATTTTTATAGAAGAGTTTTTGAGGAAGTGATCACAATTTTTTTTTATTTTTTTAAAAAAAAAAACTCTTCTGATTAAACAAAGCATTTTAAAAAATTATTAAAATTTGTTTAAAATCAATTTTTTATTTTTAGAAACAACTTTGAATTTATAAAAATTCAATCAAACTATTGGGAATCTACTTAACATGCGTAGCGAAAAATTAAAATAGAGATTAACTATTGACATTCAGATAGTTATCCATGTGGAATCTCTCGGTAGGTCTCCAATGTTTTGTTCTATAACAAAATATCCACGTGTTCATTTAAGTGTCACCATACTTTAACTTGTGAGATCAGCTACTTACTTCACAAGTAAGAAATGTCACACGTGATGGTCTATCCGTAATAACGATATCCGTATCTCGTTATTACTTACGATCACGGACGATTTAAGATTCAATCATATGTAATTTGTATCTCACAATCACAACTCTTTGTGATTAACAAATTACGAAAATTTGAATCTACGAATTCTATTATTTAATTTAATTATTTATTAATTAATTAATAGATCTGCCATTAAATTGCATTAATTATATATCAAAAGTATTTATATCCAAGGTTGATTAGACCTAGGGCATAACACTTACAAACACCCACTTACACTAGATACAATCACTTATGTATCCAATATTATAAAAATCTACATGACGATCATGTTTATACTACGACAACTCTTTGTTAGTGGATCTGCAATATTGTTAAATGTGGAAATTTATTTTTCTCTTCACGTCATCTCTATGTATTATCTCTCCGATGAGATTATACCGCCTCAATACATGTTTGGATCATTGATAAGACCTCAGTTCCTTCGATTGTGCGATGACTCTATTGTTATCACAATACAATGACATGTGATCAACAATATTAGGAACTAATTCAAGTTCATTTATGAACATCATGATCCATATTACAACTCTTTGCTACTTCTGAAATAATCATGTATTAGATTTCTACTATTAAATCAACGGTTGCTTCACGTTTGGAACCTTTCCAACATACCGCTTAAGAGTAAACCAGTTTTTCCATATGAAATCTTCTCTTCTCAAGATTTCATCTATATAAATTGGGATGAGTTAAGCAATCTTCTAGATCTACCTCTATAGATCAAGTTGTTTCTCCCATATCGTTCATGGATAAATCTTTTAACAACCATCATTTCAACGATTGAAACATAGTGACGTCATTTTCTATAATATTAGGAATACGACAATGCTCCCACTATCTTTTTGTAAAGACACAATTCGTCTTCAAGTTTGATAAAATCAAACACTTTGACTTTCTTATCAAATCGAAGATTTAAGCTCCAAGAGATTAGTCACGGTATGCAACTGTTACAAGCAAAACCCGAATAGACTTCAGCAAAGCTACAGGAGAAAAGTTTCACCAAGGTCAACACTTAACCTTTGCTACTAGTCTTACTTTGTATATATGGATTTTCCCATCCATATCGATCTTTCCTTGTAAACTATTTACAAAAACTTATGGGTTTTATTCCATCAGGAGGTTCGACCAAGATCCAAACCTTATTCACATACGTCGAGTTCATCTCGAGTTTCATGGCCTCTTGCTGTCTCTTTTAAGTCAACACTTGACTTTATTTTGGTGCAACTAGCAGGTTCATTATCTTGGATCAGTAATACCTGATTAGTAATCATAGATTCGCACCTTCTTAAAGGTAGAATGATCCTACTAGATTCACATAGAGCTGACATGTCCTCAGAAGTCTTTACTGCCTGATAAAGAGTATGTCCCATATCAGATATGGGATCAAACTCGGATTTATCTACTTGGTTAACCATATCTGTAGACTCTTGAACTCTTTCAAGTTCTATTGGGCTCCCACTGTCCTCCCTTAGAGTAAACTTTTTCTCTAAAAAGACTATATGTCGTAAGACGAAGACTTTCTTCATGATAATAGAATTTATATTCAAATCTCTGTTTTGAATATCCCCACAAATACGTATTTATTGAATTTAGTCTCAAACTTATCCGACTCAAGACGCTTCAAATAAGCGTTATGGCCCAAAACTTTCATATGAGATAAATTGGGACTATTATCTTTTCATAACTCGTATAGAGTTCTGTTAACCAACTTAGATGTGACATGTTTTAGTGTGTTGCATACTGCAATCAATGCATGACCCCAAAACGATTTTTGGAGATTTGCACGACTTGTTATTAATCGCACTATATCTAATAGTTAATGATTCCTCCTTTTAGTTACACCACTATGCTGCAGTGTATGTGGAGGAGTCAACTGCAAGAGAATCTCATTCTCTTTTAGATAATCTAGATTTTATCTTTAAGATACTCTCACTTGATCGAATCTTAATGTGAGGGTATCTTTACCTATTTGTTTCTCTACTTCTAATTTGAATCCCTTAAACTTTTCAAGAGTTTCATCAAATATACATGATCATTAATGAAATAAGAGAAACATTACATGACATCAATTGACATGAGTCCATATGCATCACTATGCATTAGACCAGTAATTATGTTGATCTTTCTTCTTTTTCAAGTAAAAGAAGTTTTGGTCATTGTGCCAGACATGCATAATTTGTACTTGTCAAAATCAATTAATCCTGAGTACACATCTTTATGTAACTTTGGAATTGCATTTCATCTATATGACAAAGTTTGCCATGCTAGATTTCGATAATAATTAGATTATCGCATTTATGCCTTATAATTTCTATACTCATTATAGAATCCTTAGTATTAAAGAATATGAACGTCATTTTGTAATTTACTATAGCCATTAGGATCTTTATTAAGATAAATAAGAACAACAATTATCCTTAATATTAAAATAGTTCTGTCCAAACATGAAATTCATTATAACGTTCCAGCTATGGTGGGTACAAAGCGACATTTCTCTACTTCCAATATTAAACCAAAATGCAATGGCAAGAAGTATGCTCCTACAGGCAATGCAGCAACCGTTGCTCATCTTCAACGTGTAGATTAACTTCTCCCACTTGCAGTGGTCTAGTTCTATTTAGTTTCTCCATATTTGTATAAATATGAGATCTACATCTCGTATCAAATACCTAAGAAACTCGTGAAGTAGACGTAAGTTACCCAATATTCCTTTCAATGATCTTTCATTTTATAATGAAACCAATGGTCATTAGATTTAGTATTGTCCTTCGCTTAGACTGTCTTAACCATATTGGGTGCTTTCCCAAAGCCCTTTTAGACTTTCTCTTAATACCCTTAGAGGAATCAATGACTTGCCCACTTCTAACTTTGTTATTGGGCATAACAGTGCTAAACATGTTGAGCAACTTAATGAGTATGCATTCGAGTTTATTCATATCATAATTCATAATTAGTTGCGAATAGCTCTTTCCGACAAAGATTGCAGAACAAAGTCAATACTTAGTTCATGGTTCATGATTGAACTTAATTGAGACACTTCTCAACGTCAATCACCTTCATTACCTTAGCACCAACTGAAGATTACTCTGTCATTTTGCATCGGTATAGTTGCTTGGAAGTCTCGCATCCTTCCACACATGATTATTATCATACAACTCTTTGAAATGAAAAATCATGCGTCAACATCTATACTCTTAAGTTGCTTTTGTAACTCAGGTGACATAATGCAAACATCACACATGTTGAGTACTATCGTCATCACTGTGTTTATGACAGTAGCCACCTCTTCTTTAATCGAGTCATCAGCAAGTGTCTCTGGAAAGGGCTACTCAAAGACGTGACCAATTTTCTGATGCATGAGAATAATTCTCAAATTGCAGTGTCAATTAAGAAAATCTGGTTTGGTTGTTGGTATCTAGTATACCATTCAAAACATATGGTTACTTAAGATTCAATGTAAATGACGAAAAGAAAATGAATAATATATAAAATGCATCAATTAATTTAACATGGACTTTTATTAAATTAATTATGCTCCCACTGTTTAACTAAAATTTATAACCCTCTCACATAAATTTATAGAGTCCATACTTGACTCTCAGTAGGCTAGGATCCTATCTATTATATTAAGACCTTGAGTGTATTCAACAAGCCTTAATATAACATTTAGGTAGATACTATTATCAATTATATTTTCATATAACTCCCAGATCATTAAACTGACAACTCTTTGTTTTCATACATCTTATATGTTAGCTTAACATGTCTCTAAAATTTATCTCCTTGAGTATACTCAACAAAAGATAAATTTTAGTTAAGTCAAACCCATCATTCAGAAATATCCAATATTTCATAGTGTCAAACATATCCCTAATAGA